>NC_072736.1:19506188-19646049 GCF_026930045.1 Uloborus diversus | reverse complement strand
GAAGACGATATTTTTTAAAGATGAAGACGATATTTTTTAAATACGAAGACGATATTTTTTAAAGACGAAGACGATATTTTTTAAAGACGAAGACGATATTTTTTAAGACGAAGACGATATTTTTTTTTTAAAGATGAAGACGAATTTTTTTCAAAGACGAGGACGAAGAAAAAATTTTAAAGACGAAATATTTTTAAAGACGAACAATTTTTAAAGACGGACAGTTTTCATTTGCAGACGAACATTTTTGTGAAGACGAAAAATTTTAAGACGAGCAAATCAAAGACTGAACTTTTGAAGACGAAAAACTTTTGCAACCAATTTAATTTTAGTTTAATTGTTGTTTTGTTTTTGTTTTTTTGCTTACTATATTTTCAGGTTCGCCTGGAGGTCCAGTCGAGTGCAGGACGGCCGAACTTGTGGTGCCGACTCTGGTACACCCTGGTACACTTGCACAGCCCTTTCAGCCCTTCATACATTTTAGCTTTCTTGTATGTAAAACTCGCCAAGAGATGACGACGTAGAGTCCGGCGACAAAACGAACAGCGCCAAGGGCGGTAAAACTTTTTGATTAGTGAATAACTTTGAGGAGACGAAAGACGTAAGACGTGGTTTAAGACGAGCAGCAAGACGGCTGCACTTCTGCATTGTAATCATTTTTGTAAATATTAGTTATGTGTAGTTTAGTTATCATTAAATGTTTAGTAGCTAAAATGATGTCATCAATGAGTAGTTTTATAAGTGAATACCAGCATTTTCATAGTTATTACCAGTAGCTCGGCATCCCACATATATATATATATATATATATCAAATTTTATAGAGAAAGTAAATGCAAGTGAATGGCTCAATATACTATTTTACACTGTGACCCACAATGAAGTGACTAGAAATAAAATATTTGCAAAAACCTGATGTTAATTGTTTAAATCTTTGTTTATGTGTGGAAATACATCAATAAAAGTTTAACATGTGCATTTTTACGAATAGAAATAATAAATAAGAAACAAAATTACATAAAGGAAAAAAACATGTCTTTTAATTAAAAAAAATGTAGCTATTGTTGTAGAAGTGTAAATGTATCTACATCACGTCAGAAACTGGAGCTTTTAGTTGTTTAAACATAAACATAAACTTCTACTGTCTAACCACGGATTGTATGGAAAGGCAAACATCCGGTTTACACGCGGAAATGGAAGCATCTATTAGTTTTCAGGGATGTCAGATTTTGCAGATGTATGCTAGCCTCTAAATTAAGCAGAGTCTCATTCAAATGAGCGGAATACGCGCATAAAATTTTTATTTTTCCCTTCATTCAGATGGAGTCGCCTTAACTGGATGTTTGCCAATTCCATACAATCCGTGGTCAAACAGTACTTTCTATGCTATTTTTTCTCATTACAGAAATAATGTTTTATTGTACCTCCGTCTTTGTCAATCATAAACGAAAATATTTACAACCCGAAATAATATACAAAGTTATATTCGTAAAAACATGACTGGTCATGACGATATTACTAATGCAAGTTATTACAGAGCATATTCAGGAAATTAGATAGGTGTGCAAATAAGGCCAGAGAGACCAATAAGGCCATCTTCCTTTTTTTTGACCTGAAAGAAATTTTCTAGATCGTGACTTTATCATCAGTTAGGCTTTCTAATGAAGATAAAGAGCTAGCAACCAGCATTTCGTTATCACCAGGCGGCACGTCTAGCCGACCTAAACTTATTTTTCAAGCACGTTTTGTTTCCTCATGATTCACTTAAGTTTACTTGTACGAAATAGTATTTTATTTTTCTTGAAACCTACCTTATGTAGTTGATGAATTCAAAAAAAAAAAAAAAATGTCGATGTGTATCGTCATTTTTTCCTGCGTTTTTACGAAAACGTAGATTGTATCACAGTGAGCTCATAGGTTTTTTGTGTCTTTTTAAGGGAAGTACAAGTGTATACGCATATATATGTTAAATTGGTAAGTTTTATGAACCTTTCTCTCAAAACGTTTTAATTATAGAAACTAACAAATTTCACTGTTTTCAAAAGATATCTAAGTGTCTAATGAAGTGAAATTGTAAGGCAATTCCGTTTTAACGGAATTAACGACGATTGAAAACGGACGATTGAAAACGGAAATATCCATGAAATTAAAATTTCATGGATATTTCCGTTTTCAATTTAAAACCAATAGTCACTTTTAAATGAAAACAAAAACGCCATGTTTGTCCAAAAAACACTATTATGGAAAAACTGAGTCCTGGTGCAAAAACTTCACTTCCGTATAATTAAGAGAGTAGAAATAATATGTGGAAAATATTCCTAATTAATAAGTAAAGTAGTTTTCTAGAACAAGAAACATGAGTTTTTAAAAGTGAAGTTTTGAGAAAATCGTGATAAAAATTAAAACTGTGCATAAGTTTTAATGCATTAATGCCTCATTAATTACATAGAAACGAGAATTATAAGCTTCGCTCTAAAGCTCTTGGTTTAAATATTTTGAGCACATAAAAATAGAAAAAAAAAAAAAAAATTAAAAATGTTTTGGGAGCCAACTCTCTTGAAGACACCGGGTAATTGGATGGAGGATATGATTTTGTACTGCACATGCTGCGCATATATGCAAGAACTTTTCACAGGGGTGATCAAAAACTAGAAAATAGCATCTTAGCAGTGTCCCAAAAATGACGATTGATTTTTCATTTTACAAGTCAAGTAAATTTTGGCGTTTTTAAATAAGTTTTTGAGTTTATCAATTGTGGTTTTAGACTCTGTTGACAATCAAGAAGTTTTTTTTTTTCAAAGTGTGATAGCACTCTTTTTGGCTTTTTATCATTAGTCTGTTTTTGGAAATATACATTTTTACTAAGAAAGCGTCACCTTTCTTGGATAAAACTGCAGAGAAAAATAATTGAAACTTCTATTTTCACATGGAGTTATGTTTATTATGTTTTATTATTATTTTTTTAAAGCATCTGATAAATGGGCACAATTTGTAGCCATCTGAATCATAAATAAATGAAACATTAGGCCCTTAATTTGAGCACATTCCTTACTTCCCATGTGATTCATATCGACACTCAATCATACGCAGGCTTCAATAATGATTCTATGCAAAACCTACACAATACATTTATTGACTTCAGAGTTTGGTTGAGAACACACATACAATGTTTTGAAGCAGATTTACTGTAACGCCTGATGATAATTTTCCTGTCTTCACTTGGATGCTTGAACATCAATAGCGTGAGAAGGTATTTGAGTCAGAGCCTAACACGGTTTTCCTGATGGTTTCTAGAGACGGTAGAATTCAGAGCAAGCTTATCAATATTTATACAAGCGAATTTCGAAATCCATTTGATATCACGTAACCACTAGAGTTCTAGAATTCGGTTGTTATGTCAAAATAAACTTCCTGTAGTGAATGCTTGTGTAGGCTCTTCACAGTTGAAAACGCTCCTTGTAGTCAACTAACTGCTGCTGAGGGTATCCGTCAGGAAATTTTGCACGAATAGTATTGGTTGAGGATTCAATGCTATATAATTATGCTGTTTATAGCAGAAACCAGCGAATTACCGGCTGCAAAATATGTGCCTTAGTTTGTATGCATGGTTGAAGGTACACCTGAAACAATATAATGTGTTTTCTATCATCTAGCTAAAACTTCTATAAGTGATTATACCTCAGAAAATATGCATAGCATTTGGCTGTGTAACAAATTTATAAAACCCATCTAAAACTCTTTCAATAAAATATATTTTGTGATACAAAAAGCATAATTTTGACATAATTAAAAACACATTTTTCTCTGATTCTAATTTCAGCATCATGTAAGCTTACTTTTTCCTAAGAATATAAGAAAAATACGCAATGCATATGTCTTTGATCTCTCACAAAAAAACTGCAATAAGAGAGGTGTTTTTTTTATTTGTAAATTGTCAATGGTCTTCTTAGTCATAAACCATAAACCCAATTTCGTAACAGTAAGTTTTATCTTTGTGCTTAATAACAGAAGTCACCAAACCAAAACTGACGCACGTTTTGTAGATTCAGTTGTCTGAAGCAAAAACTTACGTTGTAAAATGACCGCGATGCTCTTTGATTCTTAATTTCAGCAATATTTATTAAGCTTTTGTAAAATGTAAAACTATTACAGTATACGTACATAACTGCTTATGTACACGAATACTGCTTATTACGGTATGTTTTGATATTAATCTTTACTTTCTTATCAACATTCATGAAGTTCACCAAAACAAACTTTGTTGCCCTTTTCTTGATTAGAAAGGAAATAATTTTAAAGTTTTTTACTTTAAAAGGCAAACTTCTACCTCCTGAACTACTTTCGAGTTAAGAATTTTATTAGAAAAATAGTCAAAAACAAGTCATAAGAAATATGAAAATATTTCTTATGACTATAATGGAATGACTGAATGAAAATATTCCGACCACTAACGAAGTATCTCGTAGCAAAATAAGACGAGAGATATTCTTTATATGGACGCACGCAGGCATTTTTTGCTGAATTATTCAAAATAACTGCCATTAACAAAAACCCGCACTGGTTAATCACAATTACTTAATTTTAATATGAGATATATATATATACAATTACAAATACAAAATGATATTGGTATAAAATTATGTAAATAGTAATATGGATTATGTATACACTAATATTTTTAATGTTAAGAGAAATACTATCTTCTCTCCGGCTAGTACATTTATGAAGGAATAGCCCATAAAAGATCATTAAAGAGATAATTTTGGTAACAACTCTTATCGACCCAAAGGTATATTTCAAATACAGATAGGGTTGTAAAAAAAGTTTAAAATTTTACCAAAAAAATAAAAAGGGAGAAAGAAAAAACATAGTCGAATTGTTCTTGATCATTTGCTCTTTAAAAGGGAAGTAATTTTGATTTTGTATACTTACCTGCCTTAAGAAGATACACAAATTAGCAAGCATTTTTTGTCAACACTTTTAGACCCAAGTCAATAAAATAACCATTATTTAAGCTTTCAAAAGCAAATTTCTTAAAGAAAAAGCCTTCGTAACTTCTTTTGTAAAAAAACGGATATGCTTTCAAATTTTGCGTTGCATGGAATATTACATAATGACAGAATGATTTATTGGCAGATGCAAATTAATGAAGATCTAAAACATTATTTGCGTCTGCCTGATGCATAATTAATCATGTAAAATAGGATACGCCAACAATCTTTGGAACTCATCTGTCGATAAATTGATTCAAATATTGTTCGCTGTTTTTATATTTTACTGACTGCTTCTTTAAGAAATACTACTGTGCGATTCATTTAATAGTGCAGCCCCGATTTTACGTCCCCCGAATATATGTTTTCTCGCATTTAACGTTTTTTTTCATCATGTCCCAGTTTTTTCGCATAATAATAATGTTAATTTAACCCAGATAAAATGTTGTTATTTATAAATTTCCCACATTTTACGTTTAAAATGGGAAGTAATAGAATAATTTCTAAAATATTTGCAGTATATTTTCTTTTGTGCTTTTGCAAAGCTATTCCACGTTACTGAAATTTAATCTGTGAAAAGAGAAATGATACCGCTCCATCCGGTTGTATTACAGATCCAACTACTGAGGTATATTTTTACTCTGAACGCCTGGATTCACCACTAAACATCAAACTGATCTAAAATGTTATGTATAATGATGTTCTTTCTTAACAGGAGAGGACGCGCGGGGGTCATTTTATGACTCCAAGCCTTCTGCAAAGAGTAATTGGCAAAACAACTAGCTGTCAGGTCATTCTTTTTCTGTCAGTACCTGAGTTTGATCCCACTATCCACCTTTTTGTAGCAGTTTGAACAGATTTCGGACATCTGTGCTCCACTAAAACACGTTTCGTCAGTTACTGGGGTCATAAAATGATCCCGCGCGTCCTGTCGTGTTCCATAGACCAACTATTTTGAATAATCAATACGGTTATTTTGTTTATATCTCTTCAATATTGAAGTTATTTCATGTACTAAATAGTAATAGTAAATAAATAGTCATGTACTAAATAGTAATTTCATGTACTAAATAGTAATAGTAAATAAATAGTCATGTACTAAATAGTAATTTCATGTACTAAACAATAATAGTAATAGTAATGTACTAAATAGTAGGCGTTCAGAGTAATAATAGTAAGTACTATATGAGAAAAAAATAGCTCATTTTCAAACACTTTTGCTGAAATTGAATCAAATAATTGTTTCATCAGTGTAGAATATGTAGCTAAAGAATTTTTAGAAGAGAAATTCTTAGATTATAAAAATTTCAGCGAATATGATGGAGTTGGAAAAGTATGGAATTTCTTTAAATAAAGGGAATAACTCTGAGTTTTTGGTTGCAAAATGTGATATAAAGTGGAGTTAAGTAAGACGAGATTGTAGCAATTCGTTTTTTTTAAGCATTAAAAGAATTTAACCATTTTTAGCATTAATTCTACAAGTTTCTGCTCAAAAATGCCTTTAACAACATCATAAATTTTTTAAAGTTTGTAAAACTCACATAAAGCGATATTATTCGCTGTGTGTCCCCCCCTGAAATGTTGTTTAAAAAACATATCGTCGCCTAAGAACATGTAGAGTTTTTAGTGCAATGCAAAGCTTATTTATTGATTGCACTTATGTATAAAATTCAGATTTAATGTCAAAAATTATATGATGTAATGGTTTTAACAGTAAAAAAGTCGAAAAACGATGTTTTTATTTGCGTATGAATAGGTTTTGATTTGGCACCATTCAAAGACCCTCGCGCGTCTTAACGTTCGCCCAGGAAGCGCGCGTTCTCCCGGGTTAAAATATAGATATTATACCTTTTGAAAGAGTCATCCTTACTACCTTTAGTGTTTTCGGTTTGGTTTTTGCTTTTGATGTATTTCTCGTATTTAACATTTTCCTGAATTTTATATTTTTTAAACTCAGTTCGTTGAGAAACGTAAAATCGGGGTTTTACTGTAGATGAAAATAACTTAAGCATAATTTCAGGATTCCTCAACCCGAAATTTTATTTACTTAATTGCGTGTATCTACAATTATCCTGACAATTTATTTAGTGTTCATTATCTTGGAAAATTTGAGGCAAAAAGATTTCTTTAGGTTCCTATTGATATTTTATACTGCAGAAAAAAAAGGACAGCTCTGACTAGTTATTGTTGTATTTCCAAAAATGTTTCAACACAACACCCGTTTAAAAAGTGATTTCCATGATGTTTGTCTAAACTCCAAGGAGAAAAAAATCATAAGCAGAACTATAAAAAGTGGTCTACGTTTTTTTTTTTCAATAATAATTATTTATTTATTGAAATGATGATGATGATGATGTCATGTCCACGCTGGGTTTCGATCAAATGGCGCCATAAGCAGTAATCACAGCTTTGGCTATCCTCTAAATGCTGTCCTCCTACAGGTCCAGTTCCGAAAATGTATATCGATTTTCAGAAGGTCCACAATTATTGGCGGACAGTCAAAAATCTGTGTGAACTGTAGTTTATATCTGGACATTTATTGCCATTTCTATAAGATCTTTTATCCTCGCTATTATTTTTCTTATCTTTGAAATGATCTGTCCTTTACCTAGCAATGGTTTTAGTGATTTAACGATTTTTGTTGATGTTACATATCAGATGCATACGTGTTATCAATGGTTCTCTCAAGTTGCATTTGCTTCACATAGTGTGACTCTCACATTGTCTCTACTGCTTATTTTGTTTATTTTTAGAATATTTTGCTTGCTGAACTGCAATTTCGTTGCATGATAAATCATTGTCTGCGGGCAACCATAGATATGGGCCTATCTTTCCCATAGATTGGTTTTCTCTCAAGTGGGAACATATTCTGATAGCAATCAAACAGTCTTTTCACAGTAAAATAAAAATTAATTTGAATTTTGACATCTGTAGTTCAAATTATGTTTTTCGCAATCACGAATGTGTGTGTGTGCATGTAGGCGTGTGTGTTTGTGTCTGTGTGCAGACATTTGTCTGTGTGTATGTGTGTGTATAGGTGTATGTATGTGTGTGTAGGGTTGTGTAGGTGTATGTATGTGTGTGTAGGGTTATGGAGGTGTATGTATGTGTGTGCAGGGCTGTGTAGGTGTATGTATGTATGATTAAAAACGTGGTTCGCTTTTTCCGAAAACCAATAAACAATAAGAAAAGGATTGCAAAAAAGTTTATTTCAGCAGTTATTTATTTTAAGCGTGTTCGAATTAACGAGGTTCGACTGTTGTCTGAAAAAAAAAAAAACTAATTATGCTCCAAGATAAAAAAAAAAGGAAATACATTTTCTTAAAAATTTACGAAATTAACGTCCTCACATATGACGAAATTAATTTGACGAAACTAATGCTCTCAAAACTACGAAAATGATTGTTGATTTGACGAAACTAGAATGAAGAAATATTTTGTTACATTTGACGAAATTCGCATCTTCAAACCACTAACAAAAGCAGTTTCTTCAACTTGACGAAATGTTCGCTCGGAGCATATCCCTGAAAGTGGTTTCGTCAAAAACGAAGAAAATTTCGTCAAATTTGAAAGTTCATTTTTGAGAGTGCGTCATCAAAAATGAAACTCGCGCCAAGGCATGATAATTTGATAATATTTTTTGGGTAATGTTCGACATTCAGGGAAATGCTTCATTTTGACAAGGATGAACAGGATCCGGTAACTTTACTGTTTTACTTGAGGTGAATGCAGGAACGTAAATGCAGACAACAATGAACACTATCAGCTGGAGTTAGGGTTAAAATTTTAACCATCAATATCACCAAACAGGCAATTGCTTCGTTCAAATGTAGAAAACAATTTTTACCCGTCATATCATGACGGGCTTTCTAGAATTAAAGAAACGATGACTGCATTTTTTATCAAAGATAATAAAAAATATTTGAGGCTTTTTTTCTTTTTTTTTTTGCTCAAGACGATATTTTGATCACCTTAAAAAAATAGATGCTCCATTTTAAAATTCTTTATTATTTTTTTTAACTCCTATTTTTACTCTGACACATGCATTCAAGTAAGAATTTCATCCGTTCCATTTTTTTTTCATCTTGAACATTTACGGATGACTGATATGTATTATGTATGCAGCAACTCTTAAAGAAAGAATAATTAAAATTTAATTTTTAGAGGCAACTAATACTAGTAAAAAATACGATTAAAAATGACCATTCATTTTTGAAAATTATTCTTTTTACTTGCTGTGAAAACTACTTTTTTTTCGAAATCAAAATTTCAAAGATTTTTTTTTAATTTTTATAACGATTCAAAGATATTTGGCTGGAACTCCTTTTGATGAAAGAAATTTTAATTGCACTTTGAAACTCTAAAATGATTTTGGAGAAATTTCTGAACAATTTTAAAGCACTAAAAATTTAAGGAAAAAAAACATTCGTTATAGACAAGAACCTTTACTAAAAGCAAGACTATAGACTTCTGACGACATCAAATTTGCCTCTTAATAGATAAGGAAGAACTCTTATTGCAGTTTCAATAAATAATTCAAGGCATTTATTTAGAATTTTATTACTTACGCAATGCAATTTTTACCGAACAGAGAGGCTTTCAAACAAATATGGCAAAATCGTTCTGTTTTCTTGTCAAATAAAAACAAAATTATGAATCTTGAGTTATAAAATGAACCCCTCATTATTGTACTTTAAATGTTCATTTCTGCATGCAACAGCAAGAGCATTAAGTATATTTTCTAAAATAACGCCTCAAAAGGCATTATCACGGTAATCCGTTTTAAACGTTCCTTAACGTTTTTTGTTTCACAGACAGAATTTTTAAAAAGATTTTAGTGGTTAAATCATTATAAAGTTTGTCCTTATCTTCTTCAAACCATCATGCTGCAGTAATCCTTTGTAGCTGGGGGGATTATCAGAATGTCTTCCTAGCTTAACCTAGTCTTTTCTTGCCAATAGTTTAGTTTAAAACGTTCACCACAAGTGTAGCAACAGCATTTGATTTCAATTTCCCCATTTGACGATTTCGCCATATTGAATCTTTTTTGTTAAACATGATCGCAAACCTTTTTTAGGGTTTAACCCCTTAAATTGTGGCACAAAAACGTGAAATTTTGCGGATGTTTTTTTTAATAATAATTTTTAAAAAAAATCTCCGTTTTCTTTCTTTTTTGGTTTGCTTAAAAGGTCGATTAAAACTGGCTTCTATCTTAATTAGAGCGAAATATATTATCGTTTTTGTTGCATGCATTTAACTAATATTATATTTAAATTGAGAACTTTAAACGCGTTTTTCTCCATAATGCAATTTTTCCTGATATTTTGCATTTAAACTCTAAAAAGATAAAGTGATGACTTTTTTAGCGCATCTTTTTCAAACAGTTTACTTTAATTCTTATGCGGCAAATTTGAAAAAAAAAAAAAAAAAAAACTTACTTTAAAAAAAAATAAGATTTTTTTTTTTTTTTACAAAAAAAAGTATCTTCGAATTTTTCTTCAAATAGTTTCCAGTTTTTTTATTGAATTAATGTTTTTTAATCGCCGAATAAAAATTAAAGCTTAGATATTTGGGCATAATTTTTTGAAAAATAATTCAAAAATTTACCAAAAGTATTTTGAGTTTTATTAACCTCATTTGTTAAAAAAAACAAAAACAAATTAAATTTAAATAAATGTTTTTTTTTAAATATTTATGTTACGATTTTGCGTATTAAATATATGGTGAATAAGTACATAAAATTAAAAAACTCTAAACTGTTTAATTTTTTTTTTTAAATGTGTCATGGATCCCTTTAAACAAACCCCCTCTCCAAACTTTTAGAAATAAAAATGAAACTCGGTGCACATTTTAATTGCATTAATAATGCATACATGCATGTAAAGTTACATGAAATTGCATTCTTATGCAATTATGCTTTGTATCTTCCCAAAACGACAATTTTAGTCGAATCAAAGTAAATAAATAAATAAATAAGTTTTCAAAAAAATAAGTAATGCAAACTATTTAGAATGCACGTGTTTTTATTCCGAGCATCTGACAGGTTCAGCAAATTTGAGCGATCAAAAACAATTTCAACTAGCCTTGTAAAATTATCATTTTACGTAACAAAAGGAGAAGCAATTTTCAAGTTTTAAAACATTCTTTAGCTTCATTTATCACCTCAGTTTTTTTTCACATTTTTTTCTTCTTCTTTGCAGTTGCTCTAACTTTTATTTCCTTGTCAAAATAGTTCAGATGCCTTATCTAGCATAAATCACTGTCAAGAAAAAAAAATGGAGTTAGTAAGGAAATTTTCCCATAATTGCTTTACCTCAAAATTAATTCAGCTTCTGCTAGGCTTGAAAAAAGCGTACTTGAGGCTTTAAAAGTCTTATAGCAAATTATTTTTTAAGAAGAATCGTAATAAGAAGATTAATTTTTTTTTTCTTTTTCTCAGATTAAACATTTTTTAGCGAAAATTATCGTTTTTACAAGACTTGTAGATTTTAATGCTAATATGGGTTAGACTTTTTGAGAAAAGCTATATAACTAAAAACGTAAAGAATAATATAAATAAAACGAGCTGATGTGCGCATCGCATGACTTTCTTTTACTCCAATTTAATGCTTCCCCATTATTCGCTGTTTTATAATTAACGCTTAATGTGATTCAATTGTTTACTCTCTAAATATCACCAACAGTGGCCAAATTGAAACCAAATCGCCAAAAGACTGGCGATATATCGCCAAGTGTCCGACAAATTATAACACCACTTTAGTATACATCGAAATTAACGATGATTTCCCCCCAAAAAGGGGCAAAAAACCCCCTTAGGAACATCCAAATGCAACCAAAAGAGAAGGTGCACAACTAGGCCCCACTAGAAATATACGTACCAAATTTCAACTTTCTAGGACATACCGTTTGTGAGTTATGCGAGATACATACACACATACACACATACGCACATACATACGTACATACAGATGTCACGAGAAAATTCGTTGTAATTAACTCTGGGGTCGTCAAAATGGATATTTCGGGTGTCTGTAGGTTCTTAGGCACTTATCCACGTCTGCTCGGGTCGAAAAAAATACTCAACATTCGTTCGGGGGTGAGAAAAATGGAAATTAAGGCTGTTTTTTGAGTGAAATTTTTTCAGGTATACAATACTTCCTTTTTTGTAAAAGGAAGTAAAAATAGCTGACCTGTGTAAAGAATTCACGTTTAATATTTGTAACAGTGTAGTACAAATACCATGAAAAAATACCATATAAGGCAGTGGGAAACAAAGGTTGTTAGTGCCAAATTAAAATTTTGGAGATAACCAGTAAAAGTAATAGGAGAATCTCTCCTCTGCTTTGAGGAAAAAAATGGTACTAGTAGAACTCTGATGAGTGCTGCTATACATCATGATCCTAATATATATAATAGCGACTGATCGAGTAAAAACCTGACGTCATCAACAATGAAACTCGCGCCACGGCATGATAATTTGATAATATTTTTTGTTAATGTTTGACATGCAGGGAAAGGCTTTATTTTGACACTAGTGGTACCTGCACGGCTTTGCCCGTAATAGAAAAATTAAAAGGTCTTTTGGTTCGCCGGTATATTTACAAATAATGTATGGTGAATTTTCTCGCCAATCGGCTTGTACCCATGTTACGGTTCCACGTTATGATAATTTCACATCTTGCCAATTGGCTTGTGCCCATGTTACGGTTCCACGTTATGATAATTTCGTAATTTACTCGTTCATCTTATGATAGTTTTGTTCTTAAAATTGGAATAGAAAAAGGACTACATCGAATTTTCGAAAAATCGCTTCGAGGTGCACACCCCCACGCTACAATCTAACTTTGTGCCAAATTTCATGAAAATCGGCTGAACGATCTAGGCGCTATGCGCGTCACAGAGATCCAGACATCCAGACATCCTACAGACATCCTCCGGACGGAGAGACTTTCAGCTTTATTATTAGTAAAGATAAAGAAAACCGAGCTGGTTCCCGTGACTTAATTGTTTCACTGGTAGACTGTCCTTTTTAGAGAAATGCAGAAGGGAAAAATTGGTCAAAAATGAACGCTAAATACTGAAGTTTAAGGTCAATCCACTGGAGGGACCTTAAACTTCAGTATTTAGCGTTCATTTTTGAGGGAGGAGGTTAAATTTTCAACTATCAAAATATTACCAAACATTTAATTGTTTTGTTAAAATGTAGAAGAGTAGAAGCAATTTTCACCCGTCATACCTTGACGGGCGACTTTTTAGTTTAGAAATAAAATTCAATGAAAGTCTACCTAGGATCTGTACTTTTAATGTGTTTTATAGGAAACTTTAAAAATTTCATTTATATCACTTTGCTCCCCAGTGCCTCATATGAAAAAATTAGCACATATTTGCCTGGCTTAAATTCCTCTAACTAATTTAGATACTGAGTAGGAAATGCGTAATAATTCATAATTTGGTTTGCTTAGTTGGCATATAAATTTTCAAGATATTACCTGCATGCCTTAAAGAGTTAATAACTATTTCACTTTTGTTAGGCAACTGGGAAGTAATAGAATGATAACTCGGAAGATATTAGAAAAATGAAAATTAATCAATCAGGTCATCCAGACAAAACAGTGTTCCAAGAATTTGCCTACCACTGAGACTGCTCACAAAAAAGATTTGAGCAACATTGTTATTAAAAGTGATTTATATTTTTTATGAATTTTAAACTTTCCCGAATCAATATTACTTTTACTATCACGTTGTTTCCCTAGATGAAGAAAAACAATAAGATGTTCCCCTGTTACAAAATTGTAGATTCTTCTATGCTCCATAAGAGAATGCTTTTACATTTGCCTTACTTGAAATCTGTTTCCAAATAACTAAAATCAAAAATTTAAAAAACCCACCGACGAGTAGCAAATCATTGCTAATGATAAAACAGAAAGTCTGTGTCAAGCATTTATGTCTGGATGTCTGTGACGCGCATAGCGCCTAGACCGTTCTGCAGATTTTCATGAAATTTGGCACAAAATTAGTTTGTAGCATGGGGGTGTGTACCTCGAAGAGGTTTTTCGAAAATTAGATTTTGTTATTTTTCTATTCCGATTTTAAGAACATTTCACAACGCAAATTATCACAATGTAGACATGTAAATTACGATAACGTGGACGAGCAAATTACCATGACGTAGACGAGTAAATTACCATACAATGGGCGAGCAAGATAACATAGCAACAATTGGCGAGAAATTCATCATCCATTATTTATAAATATACAGGAGAATCAAATGACCTTTTAATTTTCTATTACGGGCAAAGCCGTGCAGGTACCGCTATTGTAGAATAAAGAGGGAAAATTCAAAATCCTTTTAAACGCCTTACACTATGAAAAATTAATTAGAAGTATTTTATTTGTTATCAAATAGAAATTGGCAACAGATAAAAATTTTAAACCACTGCGTTTCCTTTCCTTGCCGGCACACAATGAATTCGGTTACCAAGTGTGTGAATAAAGGTTTAGCCGTACTTAAAATTTGCTTTAAAAAGCGTTATCATTTGAATTCCATACAACTTGAAAGTTCCAAACATATTCTATCAGATTTAGGAAAAATTACTCTTTATTTTGGTACTAAATATTAAAATTTTCAATTGAGTTTTTACTACAAAAATCGCGAAAAGCTATTTAGAGGTTTTTAATTAACATCTTCGTTAATTTAAGTCATCCGAAGGCGCAACCTAACTAAGAACACTCTCGATTAACTCTCTTTTCGAAGAAATTTTATTTTTTCAAAATCAGCCTATTCGTTTAGGTGCTACGGTGCCACGAACAGATGCATAGATACACAGACACGTCAAACTTATAGCCCCCTTCCTTTGTGTGCCGGTTGAAAAGAGAGATTAACAAAATGCTTTGAACTAAACCGTTCTTTCTTCAAATCAATTTTATCAAGTCCTCCGCATGTTTCTTGTAATTTGTCCTAAGGAAATTTCTAATTAAAATACTACAATCAATCCAAGTGATAATATTATTCTCTTTCGGCATTACTACTTTTCTAATCCGAAGATTACTGCAAAACTTGCAAAATGAACCCCATAACAAATCCGCTGTGGTACATTATCCGTCGCTTTGAATGGTACTGAATTAATTCAACACTCTGGAAATTCAGCACTTAAGTCGGCTTTATTAATATTTATGCAAAAGTGAGAGCTGCAATCCCATTTGCATTTAAAGGCCTTACTTAGATTAAACCTTATTTGATTCGTTGTTATTCTAGTGAGCACAGAACATTTTAACCGCTCAAAAGCGGATGTTTGGTTTGCTCGTGTAAAAGTCAATTGTAGTGGATATCTTTAGATCTAGTAATGGCGTCATGGAATATAATTGCCTAATGTAAATGTAAACGGAGCTTATACTATTTCTACATACACTTAAACCCATTTTCCTAAATGTATCCGTTTAATTATTTAGGATTCAAATTTTGTATGTTACTGTGAATGTCCGAAATGTGGGGTAAATGTCTACATAAGCTGGTGTATGTCAAAATGAAAATAGAGAATCTATTGGCGAGATACGTAATATTTGCAGTAAATCACCAGTGAAAATTGAAGTTCTCCAATTTTGTTATTTCACAATAACATATATCTGTACCTTAGAGCCAGAAGGAAGTCACATTATGATAATTTTGCAGGAGAAGGGGAAAATTTTTTTCTAGCGCATGCAAAGGATGGGACACACGCTCTTTTAACCCTAATTCAAAAAAAAAAAAATGAAAAGGATTTCTTTTAAGAATTGGGTCGTTTCCAAAATTTTAAAAGTATTTTTTTTTTCTGAAAGAGCATGCTTAAAAACATAGGATCTGACCATTTTTAAATAATTTGTTTAAATTTAAAATAAAAAAAAAATACTTAAATCGGTATGCTTTCATTGTTTATACTTCTGCCGATGACATCACAAATGATGAAATGCCATTCTGTATTGCCATTAACGGAACAAAATGTTTAATTCGCATCTTTACTCACTTATATTGGCAACGATGTGGTTGATAGCAAGCTTAGAGCGCAATTTTAATTCGCTTCTTGATTATCATAAAGTGGAAACGCTGTAGAAAGATGTGCCAAAATACATCATTTGTGATGTCATCAAGAAAAATCGGACATTTAAAAAAAAAATTAATTAAAAAATAACTGTTGGGAAAATGCAAGTATTTTCAGGGCCCATGTTATTATTTTTGCTTATTCTATCGCTTTCAGTGACTAAAATTAGTACTTTTGACTAAAGAAACAACCCCATTACGTTCACATGGCTCAATGCGGAATAAGATTCTACATACAGTGCATTAATAAACAGAAAATCGCAGTTTCTGGACTTACGTCAGTCTGGCTCCGAGGTATAGGTATTATAGATTCATTAATTTTGCAGAGCAGAAATCCATATGATATTCATTTTGCACTGGTAAATTATTAGGGCTACTAAAATTAGTGAGACATTCAGTAAGGAGGAAAGGGTTAATAATTACGTGAATAAATGGCATTTAATATTATTGCTGTAACTATTTCGATTTTGAATTTTTTTTTTTTTTTTTTGACGGAAAATAGACACAGAATTGGTTACGGGGTCTAAGGACTCTTAAACTTCAAAATTTTCGATTTTCTGGAAAAAATATATGTTATGCATAATTTAATTCTGAACAATTTGATACCTTATTTATTACCATACGCCAAAACCTTTTCAAGTTATCGTAAAAATGCGTAACCTTTCCCCATAGAGATTTATATTAACAGCAGCTGTTAAAGCTTCTTTTTCTCAGGTGCCGGTTTCTTCGGTTTTCTCGTTTTGCGCGCATGATATCTCAGAAAGTTTCTTTTATATTTTTGTAAAACTTTTCATGCATGTTTGTCTGGTATATTTTTATGATCTGAACCAAAATTTCAACTAAAAATAAAATTTAATTAAAAAAAAAATATTTTTGCCCAAAATTTTGGAAATTTTCCATATTAACTCATAAAATTTCAAATAAATAAATGAATATTTTTTAAAAATAAATAAATTTAGATTCAGGTAATAAATGGTAACCAGATAAACATGCATTAAAAGTTTTACGAAAATATATAAGAAACTTTCTGAGATATCATGTGCGCAAAAGGAGAAAAGCAAAGAAACCGGCACCTGAGAAATAGAGGCTTAAACAACTGCTGTTAACATAAATGTCTATAAGGAAAGTTTACGCATTTGTACGATAACTTGAAAAGTTTTTAACATATGGTAATAAATAAGGTATCAAGTTGTTCAAAATTAAACTATGCATAATTAATATTCTTTCCAGAAAATCGAAAATTTTGATGGTTAAAGGTCCTTAGAACCCTTATACAGCACATTTTAGTTAACTGGTTTATGACTTCTGGGAATGGGTTAATCTCAATGAGGAGGAATCATGCAGCAGTACAAGGTCAGAAATGCTTAAGTGACGAGGTAGATGGCGTCTCACTGACATCTCGAAACATTCAGAATTCTGCCTAACCTGAGATACGAAGCCAGCATTGAAATTGGTGAAAACAACATCAAGCACTGTCATAGTTTTTTTTGTTCTGGTGAATTAATATAAATTGTACCACCTTTGAGGAATCGTCCTTTTATTTCTGATATTTCTGTTTAGAGCACAGCATCAGCTAAGTATTTTTCACTCTGCGTTGCTGCATGAATTTAAGTCTTTGGGATTTACTCTTCCCCTTTCGCTGTTCGGAAGTGATTTATTGAAACACTCTGTACCATATTTCATAAAATGAGCAGGATGTTTTGAAAATTTATTATCTCAATTCCTTACTGCCAATTAAAGGTGTTTTTGTGTCATGTAAGTAATATGCATTTTTGATCAAATGAGCATGTCAAAACATGTTGAATCACATAAGTAGGACATTCTTGTGACCCATAAATAATGTGTGTTTACAGCAAGTAATTAAATCTACTATATTACCATGAAACACATCAAGGGTCACAATCAGGTCAAATAGGTAGGGTAAAAGTGGGAGAGACGCCATACTTATGTAGAAATTAGATAAAAATTTAAAATGCAATATAAATCAACCCTTTATGTTTTATTTTGAAGTTACTCTATTCTCAAGTCCAGAGATGTAATACGCTACCATGCGGTGATTGATAATACTAAAGAAAAAGGTAAAACATTCCATTCCACGTGTTTTCATTGGGGAAAATTACAGGCTTCAGACGATTTATGGTGGTCGATGACACTTTTCTGTAATTTCAGAAGAATGGAAGAGAAAGATTTCCACAAACACGATGAAAAAATACTGTCATTCATTAAGCGTCAAAGCAAGTTATAAGTTACGGCATCTGTTTGTTTTACCTTTTTCATCCGCCATTAGACAGTGTCTGCAACGCCCCCTATAGTTTATTGGAGTTGCGAATTAGTAAGTATTAAAATTACCATTAATGTGCTTTAGACTTAAATAAAAAAGAAATAGAAAATAAAAATTGAAAGTTAGCAATAGACCATCTCTCCCATGACGTGTGGAAGAATAGGCAATAGTGTGCGAGAGAAGCCATATATGTTATTATTTTTTGTTTTTGATGTTTTTGTGGATTAATTCCCTACCAAAATTATTACAGTACATTTTACACGACTCATGAAGCTACTTTTAGCGTAAGGAACATTTAATCCAGTCGGTTTTTCTTTCTTCCTTTTTTCTTAAATATAGATTTTTCCAACATTCCGTGCACTCAAGCAACTTGTTTTCGCTTTACTGTCGAGCTAGGTACAGGTTCTGTTCCATAAGTATCGGTACTGGTTCGCTGTATCCTCAACGAAGCGGTAGAGGGCGCTCCAACTGGTTGGCTTCTGTAGAGGGATCTTTCACCTCTCAGGATCCACCAACTCCTTAATATTGAAACTTCAAACAACGGCAACCCTATGATTGGACCACTTTTGCTTAGGCAACCGTATACCATCGGTTTTGCAATATTTTTGCTTATATTTTTTATATAACATATATAAACTCGATGAGGGTAAATTACTCATTTTTGGGCACTTTTAGCCTCCCTGGCATCCCTGGTTAAGGTCCGGAAAAAGGTAGGCAACCTTACTTTTTTCAGTTATGACAACAATTTTTGGAAACTCGATGAGGGTAAATTACACATTTTTGGGCATCTTTTAGCCACTGGTAACCCTGATTAGTTAACACGCAACAAATAGGTAACCTTATTTTAACGTTTTCTTTACAGCTTTTACTGTTCATTTATGACAACAATTTTTGGAAACTCGATGAGGAAGAATTACTCATTTTTTGGGCACTTTTTAGAATTTGGCAACCCTGCTTAGGGACCGAGAAGAAAGTAGGCAACCTTACTGTAGCGTTTTAATTAGAGCTTTTGCTCTTCATTTATGATAACAATTTCCGGAAACTGGATGATAGGTAAATTATCTCCCCTATTGAAAATTTTTTATCCCCTTACAACCCTAATTAGTGAGCCAAAGAAGGTAGACAACCTTAGTTTAGCATTTTATTTCCATCTTTTACTCTTCATTTATGATAACGATTTTCGGAAACTCCATAGGGGAAAATTACTCATTTTTAGGCATTTTTCAACCCTGATTAGTTCACTTGAAAGAGGTAGAAATTCTTACTTTCACATTTTATTTACAACTTTTACTCTTCATCTACGGTAAAAATTGTCAACTCAATGAGGGTAGGTTCAACAATTTGGTCTCTTTTAAAATTTGAGAAGTCCGACATTTCGCAAGCATGAAAAAAATCCAAGACTACCAGAACTTCAATTAGGTCACCACATACTACCAGAATATAAACGTTACTATTTATTTAAAAAAAAAAAAAACAGATATCTAGTTTTATTCTTTATTACTTTCGAAGCACATTCAAAAATTCCCTTTTTATTCACGGGTGTTTCCTTTTATTTTGATAACTATCTGTATCTGATGGATATATTTATTTAAATTTGGGAAACCACTTTGCAACTCTCATGAACCATATCTTGTGAATCATCCATTTACGCAAAATCTACTGAACCAATTTTGAAAAAGCTTGACATACATGTTATTCACATCGATTTAATTATTTGAAATATAATAAATTTCCTTACTTTGTCGAAGCTTATGTTCATCGAAGAGTTAACTATACAAATCTTACTTACACTTCTTGCACTAATAACTGGAGAAAAGCGAAGACTTAGAAATGTGTTAATCACAAGCAAGTAACCATTAGAACTTCTGCCCTTTCCTGTTGTAATGGATACTGAAACCGAAGTAACAATGTGATGGATACTGAAACCGAAGTAACAATGTAATGGATACTGAAACCGAAATAACAATGTAACGACCGCTGGAAACTTCCACAATATAATCTTCCACAAAGAGTATAGCAGAGAAATCAGCAGAGAAATCAGCTCAGTGTCATTATAAGATAAGACATGATTATTTGACATGATTCGTTGAGAGGCTCCATCTGGTGCTGATCGTGATGACATTTGAGATGAGGGAAAAACATTATGGGAAATAATAGCCCAGTCATCCATAAAGGCCAAAATGTCAGGTTCTGTATTTCCTTTTGCGCATTTATTCAAGTTATGCATTCATATATTATAACAGATCATATATGATGGAATAACTTAGTTATTTGCTGAAAGAAGAAATTCTTAGGGCAACGTAGATTTATAATTTATGTTTTTTCCCAACGCACTAATATTTTTACTATGTTCTTGCATCGCTTGGCATAACAATGAGGAAAAGCTCTAAAATTATAGAATAGTTACTAAAATTCAAGAAATAATTATCTGAAAGGAGTTTAAATCTATTTATTGACTGATTGATGACACTCTGCAACTTTGAATCATTTTAAATCACGTGGAAAATGCAATGCAAGCTGAGTAGTTTTAAGTAAAAAGGGGGATTTGAAACTGGAAATATTCTAATTTCTTTCTGAAAACTCCCAATTTCATTTAACAAAATCAAAATTATCGTATATTATAGCATTAAACTACATTTATACTAAAGCAAAAACAGGCCAGAACAGATTTTCTTCTTTTTCTTGCTAATAATTATACACGTGCACTCCTAAAAAGTATCGAAGAAAGCCAGTCCTTTCAAGTAACCAGAGCGATGAAACCTAATTAGCAGTATATCAAATCTGTAGTCAGTGTAGGTGAGTGGAAGAAATAGTTTCTGCATTTATGTGCAGAATTAAAGTGTAATTTTTTTCTATGATGTTCAGTTGATAAGTTCAGAATCTTGCTGCTACGTCTACCGGACAAGCTAGAAATAATTTTGCACATTTTATTTCAACATAAATAGAGTATTGTTGAAAGGTTGAGCCGACCATGCTTGGCCCGGGACTAGAACCCGGACCTGTGGCGTGGGATTGCGAAGTTACTGCACCGCTGTGCTTCGAGCACGATTTCACATACAGGTAGGATATGTATACTGTTTCTATACAAATATTTGCTTTTTGACCCATAATCGTTCTGATCAAAATTTAAAATTGCCATTCGATTGTTTCGGAGCGATAGGCTTCAAAAAGTAACCAGCTAGAATTTGCATCATGGCTTAAAATAGGGTATCCAATCCCGCGCCAAATTCAGTCCCGCGTGATTTCGGTATTGTACGGAGCCAATCCTGCGGGATCCCGGGATCCCGCGGGATTGACATTTTATTCACCTAAAAATTAAATTTTGTGTCAAATAGAAAAAGTTGTACTTTTTAGGAAGGACAGCTTTTATTACTTGATTTAATAGTCTTCCTTAATTGCGTGCAACAATTGTAAAGCACTACAAAGTCGGATCCTAATTAGCAATTATCGTTTGGTAAGCAAAAGTATATCGTTCTTATGGGATGATAAAAAAAATTTTGCTCTAAAAATAATGCGCTTGATGAAAGCACGTGCCATGGCTGCACTGCAATTGGTTTTACTAAAATCAACTACTTGTGGACATCTAGATTAAATTACTTTTAAATAAAAAAACAAAAAAACGCCTTCAAAAAATACCCAGGAACTAAAAAGCAAAAAATAACAGATTACACTTACATCCTATTTCCTACCCAAACATAGAAATGAAATTTATTTTATAATTCCAGTACAAAAATCAACTAAATTAAACACCGAATTATAAAATAAACAGATTTAAATTACTATACGATGAATTATTTTAAATACCTAACATATTATATACGATCTCTTAATTTTTAATAACCTTTTGAAGTCGGAGCCTCCTATGAACAACTACATAACGTAACTGACAAATCACCGAATACTAAATTAAACACTAATTTAACTATACGCGAAATTAGTCTTTAAAACTAAACCTACTCAGTTACGTTAGGTAGTAGTCTAGGTATCTCCACGATTTCGACATTTTGAAAGAATTTTATATCGGTTCAAAACTTGCTGGATAAATAAGGGTTTATTTGTTGATTGGCTACAGCACTTAGGAAAACACACCAAGATAATTAAAGAAGATTTCTTTTTATTAATATTGGGCAATCACTCTAGCTACATTTTCCAAAACCCTACGAATACCCATAATTTATTGGTAGCTTTTACAAGAAATTCTACTATTTTGCAAAAAAAAGTTCGCTTCTTCGAATGAAGCAAATGAAATGTCTCATTGCGAGCTCCTAATAATTTCTAAATGCGTTTTCTGTGTACAAAAAAAAAAAAAAAAAAAAAAAAAAAAAAAAAAAAAAAACACGTGAAGAGTTAAGTTTGGTTTTTATCAGTTGATAATTGCAATTCCATTTCAATTTTGTATCTTCTCTTTCGAAGCAGATGAAATGCGCAGTTTCAGTTTTTATTTTCTAAATTTATTTTAAAAAAATGAAATTACTCAGATAAATCGAAAAGATGCCCCGCTCGCACATGCGCTGTGCATTTCAGTATAAGTTCAGTTTAGTCACTTTAATGGCGGACGACGTTTTAACGTAGTGATGTATGGCTTTTTCTATCATGTGTAACAATATATGGTGTTACTTGTTTGTCGCGTCAGCGGCCTCACGGATTTTTCCCAAAAATGTTTATTGTTAGCTATACGAAATAATTAATAAGTAACCGGGATGAAAATGCAATGGTTTAACAAACTGCTACAGCTGATACTCTAAATGTCTTTATCTTCTCAATAAAATAACTGCGTAGACGTAGCAAAGGAAGAAAAAAAAACGCTTTGAAAAGAAATCTCTGTGTGTTTTATGCCATGACTCATTACGTGAAAATATTTCGTTGGTGTTATTTCAAAAAAAGAATGCAGTGTCTAGACGCGTTTATTATTTTTTTTCTTCTAATTTCTGTTTCCAATGCTTTTTATTATGTAGTATGCTAAAAATTTGTTTTTATTTTTAATGTCAGATAAGTTCCTATTTAAAAAAGAAAAAAAGTGCTTTTTTAGATTACTTATGTTCAAATATGATATTCAAATGTCGAACCATATATACGTATCTGTATGTTACTATTGATTAAAATATTTTGAACGTTTATGAAACACCTGCAATTTATGAAACTATTTGATTTTTCCGTGATTGTAATATAACTGAATATTTTTGGCTGTGCCGGTAAATTATCCATAAAAAGATAATTTTTGTACCATGCTGTAGTAAATGTCAATATTATTTAAAACTACTGACCAATCTAAGGGTTACAACTCGAATAGAGGAATTGAAGTCATGAACTCTTCTAAATTATGTTGGAAAGTCTGAAATGTGATCAAAAGCCTTAAATGACAAGTTTTAATCCAAAATCAATTCAATGTGAAAAACGTACCAAGACATTTTATATCATAAACCCAAACAATAAACACAATAATATTCAAAAAAACGCACACAATACGGAGGAAGGGGGAGGGGGGAAGAGGATCTACTGTAGAAATCAGTTAAGGGTGCCATTTATCTCTCCGAAGTTTCCTTCTTTTCACCCCCGCTGTCTGTCTTTTAAAAGGTGCCCATTTTTCACCCTTGTAAAAAGTGCGATTTCGGCTCCGTATTGGGTGTCGCTGCACTCTAAGAAATTTCACCGTAAGAATACGGTCAGTGACCGGCAGAAAATGGTCCGGTCACTGCCCGTAAAAATAATATTCTGCCCGTAATCTTTCATGACCGTAAAAATAATAGGTTTGCCCGTAATTTCCTCCCCGTAAAATAAAAGGGGAGTGACCGTAAATTGACAATGTGCCCGTGAAAATTATATTCCTTTTTCTAAGGCCACTGCCCGTACATCGACTATGTGCCCGTAAAAGCTAGAATTTGTTTTCTACGCCCATTGACCGTAAATTGATATTGTTCCCGTAAAAGCTAAAATTTATTTTCTAGTCCTATTGCCCGTAAATTGATATTGCTCCCGTAAAAGCTAGAATTTATTCTCTACGCCTATTGCCCGTAAATTGATATTACTTCCGTAAAAGCTATAATTCGTTTTCTAGGATCACTGCCCGTAAATTGGCGTTATGCTCATAAAACTTTTCTATGGTCACTGCCTCCTGTAAATTAACATGATGTTCATAAAAAAATGTCATTCTTTATTGTCACTGCTCACAAATTATTAGGTGCTTTAAAACTTGGTTCTTATATGACAATAAACTAAGTTATAAATAAAAGTTTTAAGAACACAATAAAATGCAAGTCATTTTTACAATTCAATTAATGCGTAAAATAGGCTAACACTGTTAGTAATGCAGTTTGAGGACTGCAGTTGCCAGAATTATAAATATTCTATTAAATGATCTCTAAAAATGAGAATGCATGTTTAAGAGAGAGAAGTATAAAAAGAAATATAGAAAAAATCCCGTGAAATAAGGGAAACTTAACTGGAAAAAAAAAAACAAAAAACAAATTCAGTAAAGCTTTTTTACTGTATGGATTATAGTAAAATACAACACTTAATATTTTATGTAAAATGCTTACATACACAATAATTTGTTTCATCGCTAAAACACATGTTACCAATATTGGCAACCAGTGTTTTTTTAATGGTTCGTCCATTGCCTTTACTTGTTTGCTAACCTCGTTCATTCAAAGAACATAGAACATTCAAAAAAGTTATATAAATTATTTAAAAACATATTTATACTTCATATTTAAAAAGTTATAAATTAATTAAATTATACATAAATTAAAAACTTGTGCAGTCGACTTCAAAAATAGACTGCATTTTTTACTAGCTAGCATAAACTTGTGGATAAATTAATTTTTAAACACCATAAGTATCCATTAAAGGTAAGCATCTCAAAAACAATTTTATCGAGAGAAAGAATTTTAGCTCAAAAATTATTACCAAAAAAATATGTGAGCATGTCTACATAAGAAATAAGAAGAGACAATATCCAGAAGTGTCAACAATGAAAACAAAGAGTTTAAAACATCAAAAAGGTTTATTTTACACTAATTACAAGTTAAATAACAACATAATTACAAATGAACTTTTTCAGAAGAGAAATTATGGTCAAATTTTTCAAAACTTGGTTGAATCACTTTTTCCAAATCTTTATTCCTTTTGGATCCTTTAGTTCAGTAACTTATCCAAAATATTGCCCTAAAAAGAAATCACCATAAGGAAAATTAAGAATGATTTATTTTTCACACATTTAAAGCAGAGCAGCATTCTCACTAAATAGTAGAGACGTACCGAGTAGCACTTTGGCCGAGTACCGAGTACTCTGCCTTTTATTACTCGGGCGAGTACCGAGTTACCGAGTACTCGGCAGAGTTTCAAGTACCAATTATGTTTTAAGAAGAACCACTGACACACATGTGATGAATTTTGAACTTATTGGAATAGTAGTATAAACCTCCTTGTCCATATAATAGTTTTTAAAACTAAATTCCTGCTGAAATTTAATTACGCATTATATATATACAATTTTGTTTGTGTCAAAAATTTTACAAAAAAATAAAAAAAAAAAATTTTTAAATTAAAAATAAATAAATAAAAGGTATGATTAATCAAGTTGGAATTAAAACAAATTACAGTAAAATCCCTCTAATGCGGACACTAACAGGACAAATTTTTTTTCTGCAATATAGAGGTGTCCGCAGGACAGGGGTTTAATAATGTTATTTGCATTGGAACTGGGGAATTAAAAATTGTCCGCATAAGAGGGGTGTCCGTTAGGAAGGGTTTCACTGTATACCAATCAATTATAGTTCTAATCTGCCAAACATAAATAATTTTTAAAAGCAGATAAAACAAATGTGCAGGAACACTCCAGACGCGTGTTTCTGACCCCCCCCCCCCCCCGTTACAAGGAACGTCTTTTTCAGTGCATAACATGTGAGTTAAAGAATGTAAAGACATTCAACAAAAAAAATATGACTTTTGTCGGATGCCTTTAAATCTACGAGCGCCCATTTTGTGCATTGAAAAAGGAATTCCTTGTAATGCCAAAACACGTGTCTGCAGAGTTCTTGCACTGTACTTTTAAGGTTGTTTTATTTTTTAAGCAAAGGTATTTTTACATTTTTTATAACTAATTTTTGTTTGTAGCAAAAATCCATTTTTAATATAAAAATTCCATATTTTCTATACTTACATTTCTTGCGTAATTTTTAATAAATAAGTTTTATTAACTTTGGGGACATTAAAATAAAGATTTATTCCATTGAAGCATTACAAACTTCATTATTCTCAAAATTTAAATTTGACTTATAAATTTTAATTGTAAATGATTGCAGAATATAATGCTTGCTCTTTTTTTTATAAATTTTAGTATCTGTCTTGGACAATATTTAATTTTTTGCAACTACTCGGTATTGGCCGAGTATTTGATCAGAATTTAGCCGAGTACCGAGTACTCGGCAAATTGGCCGAGTAGGCCGGTACGGAGTAGTTACCGAGTACTCGGTATGTCTCTACTAAATAGTGAAAATCAAAATAAAGCATTTTAAAGCACCCTATTTTTTTTCACCCCTTTCCCTGGTTTCATAAGGTTTTCCTCCCTAATATGATGTTCAAAGGATTTTTACATAATTTCCAGGAATCCTAGGAAAAAGCACATGCATACATAGAAATATAAGCTATAATAAAATTAAACAAAAAATTATGGCTAGATCAAAAGACATCGTAACTGCTAAAATGTATAAATCTTAAGCTTAATGCATAAAAGCTGGTAAACATGTAAATATCGAAAAATTTGTTTCATCAAATCAAACGAATGACAAAGAAAAGCATTTTTCCCACATCAATTCAAAATATGTGGTCTGTTTTGAAAAGAAAACAAAATGAGGTTATGAATATTTAGTGAACATCAATTTCAAAAAACGAAAGAAAATCAATTGAAAACATAAACAATAATGATGATCATTAAGAGATATAATTAAACATAAAGCACTTTGGAGTCTTGCAAAGATCTCGGGGGAAACCTGCAACTGTAGTACAAGTATAAGGGGAAATTTCAGGGAAAAAACATTTTGGCATTTTTAGTGCCAATACTGGGCTATTTCCTGACGGGCATCTACAGTATGATAAACAGATATTGAAAACACCTTTTTTCAGAGCATAAGCATCTAAGCTTTTGGACCCCATACATAAGCATGGTAGCAGATTTTCTAATAGAGGGGCTAAGGGGGGCCACAAGGGATAAATAAAAATAAACTATTTTATTAGATAAATTTTCATTCATTTTCCCATACTTAAATAAAACTTTTAAACAAATTTTATAAATAAAAACATAAAACATATTTGAATAAAACCACTTCTGTTCGCTATGGGAATAATATCGGAGTCCGAGTCCAGTCCTAAAGGATGCATTTGTACTGGTTTAATATTTGTATTTTTTTTCCAAGTTCGAAAAGAAAAGTAAAGACAGAAAACATGTTGCATTGTTGGAAGGAAAAAGAAACTCCGGGAATGTTCAACTCCTTTACCCCAAAATAAGAGACAGCAAATTTATTGGTCAAAAATTTTTTAAGTACAAAGAAGCTAACCAATGTATGACTAACCAATTTTTAATGCTTGAAAGAACTGTCATGGAAAAATTAAGTTTTTTAAATCAATTTCAATTTTTTCCTCCATACATTCAGAAAAAACTAGTTTTAAATTTTAAACTTGAAATCTTTTTGGATTTCCTTTTTAACTGAAAACTTATTTCATGCTCAAGATCCATATAGATGTTCCAATAAGTGAAAATTTTCCCTTGTGTATGTCAGTTGATCGTTAAAAAAAGATCTATATTCGGTACTTGACCCAGTAGCAAGAACTTGGGTCGAGTACTCAGTAATCATCCTAAGTACTACTCAACTACACTAAATTACTGCAATCAATAGTAGGACAATGTTTTCAACCACACATGCACACTGGGTTTTAACATGCATACCCACCAACTTTGAAAAAGCTCATCGTTTAAATTAGGGATACATTGAGTATGCAGTTGATTTTTGGTATACTGATGGCTATTTGGCACACAAAACCGAATACTTGGTTTGGCTGAATACCTTAATATTTAGTCAGCAATTGAATAGTAAATAACATAAATAGTTGACAATTAGTAGGCAAACAATTTTTTATACAATGAATGTATAGTACTCTAGTACAAATTTCCAACCTGTTATTTACTAATATTATCACATTTGGGTAATTCTTCAGAAAACGTAACTTTTGAATGCAAATATTTTTCAATCTCGAAACCTTTTGTTTCCTTTTTTTCCCGTTCTTACATGAAAGTGTTACCTACTAGAAGTAACCATAAACAATGGCCCAGCTAAGTTTTAATTATTTTACGCATAAATAAAAAATAAAATAATCCCTTGTTCGTAGAAATTTTTTTTAAAAAAAGAAAAAAAAAAACTTTTAGTATTTAAAAATTGAGGCCAATTTAATATCAAAGTAGTAGTTTTGTTAATTGTGCAATCAATCAGCTATTTTAATGATTAGTGGGAATATAATATTAAGTTCTCTTAATTAAAGTATGGTTTAATTAGCAGTTTCAAATACATGTAAAATACTACTAAAATGAACTAAACCACAATATTAAAAAGTTAAATATACTTAAACAATTATCATTTGAGGCACTTGTGAAAGGAATAATTAATAAATAAGTATATATTTTTAATTAAGTTATTAAGCAACATAAACAGCCACACAAGGTGTGTGACATGCCACGGAAATGAAATTCACACGTTGTGAACCAAAAATAAACTAAAATAAAACTTATTATTCAAAAATTGGTGGCAGGTTTAAATCGATATATTTTTGATGAAATTAAAAATCATTGTTAAATGAATTGTTCCTAAAATTTTTTACTGTAAAAGGCATGTGACAGAAAAGTTACTTTTTGAAGAATGACTTAAGGTGATTTTAGTGCAAGAGAAAACATTCAGATGCTACATTTAAGTTTCGTAGCTTTTCACTTTCTTTTATATCTTACACCACGTAAACATTTTTTTTTTACCGCTTATAAGTCATAAGTATGAAACTAAACTCAGTGGCGCAAAATTAGAGGCAATCCCACCGTGCCCATATCAATCTTCATGACAGAGGGCTGTGGGGTGCAAAGGCAGGTGTTCTAGTAAGGTGGTCAGCCGAACGTGGAACCTCCAGTGTTTAGTTTCCAAGCATGCTTGGTACTCATTTTATTGACCCACTTATGGGATGAAAGGTCGAATCAACTGTGCCTAACGGGGAATTAAACTCAAATCTGCAATGAGGAGGCACAAAGTGCCACTGGACTTCTTAGGTATGAAACACTAAGCAGAAAAAATCAATTTGTGAAACGTTTCTCGTCTCACAAATGTTTAAAAAAGGCAATTTATAACGTGCAAAGAAAACACTCAGAAATTAAATTTTGCAGCATTTTGATTTCGGAAGTTTTACCATTCAAAATATTATGTAATGCTTAAAACAAAATAATTAATCTACAGAAAATAGATAAGCATCCTCAATTCTGAATTGCCATAAAATAAAAATACAAAAATTACATTTTTTAGCCAAATATTCAGTCTTCAGTCAAATATTTGACTAGAATTCTAATAAAATATTCGCTCAAAAACATAATTGAACTATCAAATCATCCAAAAGAAATCAATAACCAAACTCTCGACAACAAACATTCTTTTATAACACTATTTAATTAAAACACTAAAGAAACAATCATTTAAAAAACACAAAGGTATCTGTTCCACAATAGTGGAGGCTCATCCCCTAAAAGACGGTGCCTCAAAGAAGGACATTCCTAAAAAAGACACCCTTACAGTAAATTTTATTAGCAGTCTACTTTTGGTTCTTTTCAATAGTAAATGAGTGTTACTGATATGATTAATATAATTCTTAGATTGCAAACATCACAATTGGAAAACAAAATATCAAACATATCATACTATTTTGAACACGCTTAAAATGAATTTCTGCTAAGATAAACTACATTTGTGATCCCTGTCCTTTTGATTGTTAATGATTGATATTTGGATAAGATAAACTAAGGTGAAGGCCAATAGATTATACAGGTCCCTTGGAGTTAGTTTTAATAAGGTTTGACTGTATTTTCAAAATAAATATGGAAATCTGTGCATCTTACATGCAACGATGGATACAAGGTGAGGGTCATAATTCTCTGCCGACATTATTATCCAATCACTTTGTGCTCAAATATACTTAATGAATAACCTGCAAACAATTGGAGTATTTTTTTTTTTTAAATTCACTTAATATTTTTTAAAGTAAAAATCTGGAATACAACTTCCTTTCATTGCTTTTAAAATTAATTAGTATTGTTTATGTCCCACAAGGTGCTTTATTTCTGGATAAGTTATTGCTTTAATTGACACCCAAGTATTTTCAGAATTTTTTATGCACCTTAAAAATATTCTTCAGCATGACCAGCTCTAAAATAGCAGTATCTAACAGGGGCGGCTCGTCGCTATGGGCAGGGTGGGCCCGGCCCACCCAAAAAATTGTAATTGATAAAATACATTATTAACAAAAATATCGTTTTGTGTTTCAGTTTAAAAAAAGTAAAAAGTAAGGCGCACAACAGATTTCAAACATCTAGCCCCCCTCCCCCCTCTCCGCATATCTCTAAACATAACCAGAAAGTTTTTAAATCCCATTAATTTTAGCACTGTGCACAGTTTTGGGAGCTGTGGGCTCGCGTGAAGCTGCCCCCGAAACTAAGAGTCACGCCTCTGCCCTTAGCCAATCGCAATGACTGAATCAGAAAGCGAAAAACGGCGGGTGATAACACCCGAAGGAATTCATTGCAACTCAAGGGTGGGCAAAATCCGCCGAGCCCAAACGAAATCGTAGTTGTCTATAGCGGTTTGGAGGGAAGAGTCGAGGTCAGCGGAGAAGAGTCTAGCAACGTCGCTCACTAGAATAACATGTAAAAGGGCAGAGAATCGGCTGCCCCTGCCCATGTGTCAGGGAAAACCTTTTATCATACCGTTCCGCTTCTGTTTTTTTTTTTTTTTTTTGTCTTAATTTTTTCCTCTTTAACAGCTATTACTATATATATATATATATATATATATATATATATATATATATATATATATATATATATATATATATATATATAAGGCATGGAGATTGCCGGTTTCATGAGATTCCGTACATTTGTTTTACAACGCATGCATAATTTTTTTAGTTATTTGTTTGTTTTTGGAGTTAGAGATGCTTATTCTCAAAATTTCTGTGTAAGGACTTTCTTTTCGAATAGTAGAGCAGCCCGGTGGTCTGACGCACCGGCAAAAAAAAAGGCTGATCCTCAGATTTTTTTGGTCGTCCACGCAAAAAATAAAAAAAGGAAAAGAAAGGAAACTCCATAATACCTAATGATAATATTATCCAACACTTGATCTTTTACGTCAGTTTTAAGATTAATTTTCATAATTTTCTATGATTACTCAGTAGCTTTTTAAAAAATTGTGTCCATTTTTTTGACCATAGTTACTTCTTGTCTTAACATTTAAATACTTGTGTAGCAGTTATTTAATAGAGTTTTATTTATATATTTACTTCTTCATTTATTATTATTATTACTTTGTAAAAAAGGAAGAGGGAAAAAACTTCAGCCGTTCGTTTTTTTTTTTTTTTTTATTAGTTTTTAACGGTTTGCGAACATTTTTTTTTTACAAGTTAACATTGGCGTAAACTAAGGGGGGCATAGGGGGGCAAGTGCCCCCCTACTTTTTTTGAGCTATGGGCAAAATATTATTTTGCGCCCCTAGTTCTTAAGCAAAGGATTTTTTAAAATTGTTTGTCAAATGATCTATATATTATTTTCAAATGATAATAAAATGTAATTCGCATATTATCAATGCAATTGTCATGAATTATATGCAAAAGATGTATCTTTGTCTTCAACCACCAATTAGTAATTTCAACCTATAATTAATCTGCTTTTAAATTGCACCAAGGCAACTGAAGCCCAGAAGAGGCCCATGTACCTGATCGCCTAATCCCGAAGTGATGATGAACATCTCTCCCCTCCACAATACATATAGGCATGTAATCCTAGTTTACTAAATTCAGGTAGTAAACTAGGATTACATGACCAAAAAAATGAGTGTTTTCGGGAAAGAGTGGAAATGTTGCGGCAAAATTCCGAAGTTTTTCTTAAAGCGAAATTTACTTTTAATCCCTTAATTAGGGCTCACATGAACGAACAACCAACCATGTAATGGACGGGTCAACTAGAACAGTGGTACAACCAGAAAGGAAGCTCAAAGTCCGAGCCCCATAGAATGTTTCAGTTGAATGTTTTTTAAAACTATTCTTTATTAATGATGAGAAGACGTCTTTCGAAAACAAAGTAATTTTTAGAAATTAATAGTAATGTTACGGGAAAATCTTAATTTCTTTTAAACATAAATCTTTGAATAAAAAATATTCAAGAGTAACAGCTTATTGATCAGCAATCACCCCCGCCCCCACCACTCCGTCCTATTTTTTCTCTTTTTTTTTCCTAGTTCGTCTAAAAATAAGATAGTTTTCAAAATGCTGCTCCTCCGAAGAGCCCCCCCCCCTCCACACACACACCGGAAGCATTATGGAGCATTTGACATTTCATTTTCAGGTTTCAATTTCGCGAATTTTCCAGGGAAAAGCCCCCCAATTACCGAACATCGAAAATCGCTTAAAATTATGTTTTTGGTGTTTTAATTTCGAAAAATTACTGACCCTAATATTACAAAATATGGTCAAACAACCGAGTTTTAAGACTTGAATTTCAGAAAATATTCGGGCAAGGGTCCCTATGCCGCCATCCTCCAATACCGTAAGCAGTTTGATATTTTAAACTATAATTTAAAAAAATTTATAAGTGGAATAGCCCCTGATTATAAAACACTGCTTTAGTTTTTAGCACCATAATTTTGAAAAATTAATCAGGAAAGAGCTTCAGAACCTCCTTCCCGTAAAATCTTCAACGTTTGTTTAAAACTGCGTTTTTAAACTTCAGTGTCGAAAACAGGGGGAGGAGGAATTGATTTCAACCTATAAAAAAATCGATCGGGGACAGTCATTGGAGCTCCATCCGTTACTCTAAAGTCGATAAAATATGGCCTATAATCGCGTTTTTAAAGCTTCAATTTCGAAATCCCGCTGAGACCCCTGTACCTTTTGTCACCCTAACATCAACGAAGAAAGTCTAAAATTGTGTTTTTGCAGCTAAAAGTTTCAAAAATTCGGACCCCTCTTTCCTATCAGTTCTCAGTTTTTCTTTTCTTTTTCGATGTGCCCCCCCCCCTCTATTTTTTTTTTCTGGTTGCGTCAGGCGTCACTGAAGTAGAATATTTTGGTTCATGGCATAGGTCACTAATAGCAAGGTGTATACACTGTACAGATTCTTCATTCCTGGGATTCTGGAAAACAACTTCGGAAAGAAAGAAAAATCATTTCCACAAAGTAAAGAACTCCTTGCATTTTTTAATTAGTCTATGGAATTATTCGGGAATTAAAAACAACGTAACTTAGAAAACGATATCCGTACTTTAGGATTACAAAACGTAAGCAAAACTGTTTGGCGCCAGTGATCATGTAAACTATAAATACAACAACAAAAGAGGATCAGCATATTTTTTGGGAAAGAGTGATACTTCTCCGGATATATGTGCGCATTACTCTCTGTAGCTATGTTCTGTTTAAACTGAATAACGTACATTGCGTTAAAAGTTATTATGATTTCTTAAATTCATTTGTTTTTTGAAAAAGTAAATTTTTTTTTTTAGAATTTTAGTTGGATGGCAAAATATGAATCAAATAAATTTCCCTTGAAAAAAAAGTTTGCCCCCCTACTTTACATGGCCAAGTTACGCCTCTGCAAGTTAACAAGAAAACAGCACAAGTCCGCGTGATTTTTTTTGAAAAACTTTTACAGGCCCGCACATGTCAAAAAAGGTCGAGAGAAACTGTAGAAATTACATTACTGTTTTTCATCAGATCGCAGTTCTATTGGTATGTACCTTAGCTTTTTTTTTTCTATCATATAGGATAGGTATAGTTTTGACATTAATTAAAATATTTAAGATCCTTTCAAGCTAATATGCCTATAACTAGTCGATTAAATATTTTGTTAAGGGTATATGTGTGACCGTAATTAATTTTTCAACCACTCTTACTCAAAATTATTATTTAATAATGATGATAAAACATAAGTTAAATTTGAAAGTCGATTAGTAAGAAATGCAGCAATAGAAATATTATGTTTATTTCTTTTTATTTCATTTACTTATTTTTGTTGTTGTTCAGACGGACCTTTTAGACGCTATTTGTCAGTTATCCATGTTTTAATTTTAAGGTTGCTTGAATTGTTATGTCAAGATGCGTATACTGTAATTAAAGTTTTTTTTTTTTTTTAAATATTGTTGAATACCTTTTTATGCCTGTCCTGAAAATAATTTAATTCACCAAGCAAAACCATTTTTCACGGGGGTGTTTTTAGTCGTAAGGGGTCTTTCTCTTTTTGAGAGTCTGGTTGCTTAATGTTTGACGGTTTGCCACCCCTCTTGGAGGGAGGGGAATGGCACAGTTGATGAGATTAATATTTTTATTACAACATATTATTATTATTACTGCTGTTAATATTATTATCAATTCGATCGCTTAAGGGAAGCCGAGTGTTTCATTTAAAATATGCAGGGTGTTCCGTTTTAACCAATAAGACCTTCATTTTCGCAACTGTTTGTTCAAGGTGCATACTTCCAATTGCAGAAATGTTCACAATCAGATGCAGAGTTAAGATACTAAAAGTTTAGAGCGAAAAAAAAAAAAAAGAGTCAAAAACTAAAAATAACTTTTTATACTGACCCTAGGTCTCCTAACTTATATTTAGGGAAATATTCTCAATTGAAATATATTACTAACAGAAACAATTTGACATTTATGCGACCAAAACTCAAGGAGATATTCGAGTTTAAAGTTTTAAGGGACCAGATAGAAATGAGATAGGAACTTATCGTCCTTTCAGAAGAATGATACGTTGTCAAAGTTAAAAAACAAAGTATTTATGTTTTTTAATGCTATTCAAAAACAAATGAAAATTTTATGCTGTGATACGCGAAAACACTACAAAACATTAATCAATTTGAAAAACCAGTTTTGCACACAAAAATTTTAAGCCTTTTTAAACTGCTATATTTTCTCTCAAAAGGTGTTATTGACAGTGAGTGTGAAGTGGTGCAAGTCACGAAACGCTGCGTTTCATATCTGGGTGAACATTGGTCGTACTAATGTCAAACTTTTTGTGTTAGAATTACATTTTAATGGTGATGACTTCCCTGAATATAAGTTGGAGAACCTAGGGCCCGTATAAAAAATTGAATTTTGTACCATTTGACTCATTCTTATTTTTGCTTCAAACTTTCAATTCCTTAACCTTGCACCTGATTTTGAACACTTTTGCAATTAGAAGTATGCATCTTGGACAAACGGTTGCAAAAAAGAAGGTCTTGTTGGTTAAAACGGAACACCCTGTATAATCTATGTACACACAAACCTGTTTTTGTGCGGTCTTTCTTTTTGTACAATTTTTTTTGTGATTTTTTTCCCCGCGATATATGAAAATTTCAATCAGATTGGGACTCAATTGACGAAATTATTTATGAAACAGACAAAATGTTTTTTAAAATGAACGAAGTTATCTTTAAAACGAACAATTTGTTTTTACGAGGTTCTTATCCACCGCACAAAAACAGCTTTGGGAGTATTAAATCAATTGGTATAGTTTTGTAGGGCTATCTGAAGTTTGTATTAACTGATTTAAGTATCATTTTATGTTCCTCAGCATTAGTTTATTAACCATTGTTTTCATCATTTTATCTGTGTAAACATATAAGGATCATTCTCCAGAAAACGTAACTTTTGAACGCAAATATTTTTCAATTTCGAAACCTTTTGTTTTCTTTTTTTTAAATTCTTACAAGAAAGTGTTACCTTCTAGAAATAACCATAAACAATGGCCCCCGATTATTTTACTCATAAATAAAAGAAATAAAAATCATAAATTTCATATTATGACATACTATGTATATGTTCACGTTACACAAATTGTGCTTAATAGATTACTGGGAGTATACCCTCAGGAAAATTGATGGGAACATCATTGCTTTTAATTAAACAAGTTATTAAGCAACAAAAACAGTCACACAAGGTGTATGACACGCCACGAAGGTGAGAATTCACATGTTGTGAACCAAAAATTTTCTTTAAAAAAAATTAAAAAATTGTTGTCAGGTTTAAATAGATATATTTTTGATGACATTAAAAATCATCGTTAAATGAATTGTTCCCTAAAGTTTTTACTGTAAAAGCCGTGTGACAGAAAAGTTACACTTTTTGAAGAATGACCCATAAACATAACTGCAGGCCCACCCACTAAATTAAGGCACGAGCCGCCACTGGTATCTAACCCCCTGATATCAACATTTTCATCATTTACAAGTTGTACCACAAAAGATGGCTAATGCACTTCTTTTGTCGTAAGTAGGATCAGGCCCGGCATTTTAACTACTGTGAATGCGTTAGGCATTAGGATCGGCAATGGGGTTAAAACCAAGGATTCTGGGAGGAATTGAGCCCCTAAAACCTCCTAACTGGCAGCGCCCGTGCATACCCTAGTCATGCTCATCTTTTTTTCTTGGAAGAACGGGAGGGGGGAAATCCCTCCCCCCTCCAATGACGAGCATGGATGGGTATGCAGTGGGACAGCCAGGGTTGAGATTTTAACTGTTGAAAGCTGCCCAAGTATCCTTGGCTGTAGCACATGTTGCAATCCGAAATACAGTAGTTTATATACGTATAAGGCAAGGGGGCCCATATAGGGGTGAAAGGGGGCTAGAGCCCCCCCTTGAAATTAGAATTTCCTTGCTTTTAGTACTTTTTTCCTTGCAAAAATGTAAAAACATTTCTTCTCCAGCCATTAATGAATAAGTTATTAAAAATGTCAAATTTTAATGACTCTAATCTGTCCTGAAATCAGTTTCCATGGGGAAAATATATAGCTAAACCAAAAGAAAAATATTTGAGCCCCCCCCCCCCTTGCAACTTTGCATATGGGCGCCCTGCCTACACAATACAATACAAATAGGACGTGTTCTCATACCTATACAATACAAATAGACTACCTAAGATTACAAAATGAAGAGTTCTGTTTTCGTGTCCAGTTCATCTGACATCACTCTGTGGCACAATTATACTTAACATTTTATATTCTTTTAAATTTATTATAAAATTTTATTTTTCCATATCTATAACATTTAAATACAACAGCGACCAGAAATAAAAGCACTGAATACAAGTAGAAAAATTACAATTGTTAGTTTCTGAGCAAAGAAACTGATCGTCGCTCAATAGAGTTTAGAAAAGCATTTCTTAAAATAAAATATTAATACATACCTCTAAATAAATTCCGATGAAACACTTCTTGATCCAGAAGTTATTTTTCATCCAATTGTGCAAACTGGATCAAACTTTAAAGCAAGGATTGTCTGGGTGAAAGAAAATTCAACTAAGTATATGGAACAAAATAAAAAATGATGGGTATGATTATGCATCATGTATATAAAAAAACCCTAGATTAAATAAAAAATTATTAAATAAAAACAAAAAACCCAACTGCGTAAAAACCAAAAAAAAAAAAAAAACTAAAAAGAAAAATGTATAAGCCCAGTAGTTTAGAATGTATTAAGTACCTACTACCAAATAACTACACCATTGAAATAGTTTTATACTGTACACACATAAGACAAAGCAGAATAGAAGGATCAACAGTCGGGGCCCATTCCTTTCTGATTCAAGAACCCCGTAAAATTTGAATGAACGACATTTTCGAAAACATTTTCGATTCTGGGTATTTTTTTGAAATTGAAGCTCCAAAAATTCAAAATTTTTGACGATCTTTGATGACATGGAGAGAGGGGGTTGAGGGACTTTCCCCTGAAAAAATTTTGGAACTAAAGTCGTAAAAATACAGTTGTAGGCGATTTTTTGTGATGAGTTTGGGGGGAGGGGGAGAGTTTGAGGACCTTTTTTTCCGGAATTTTTTCGAATTTACAAATTTAAATTTACAAAGGTAAATTTAGGTTTGTGAATTTGGGGGGGGGGGGATCACCCAATTGCTCCCTCTGTGGATACACCACTGCCCCTCCCCCACTTCAAGGACCTGCAACCATGATCCTATAAACCTGCCAATATGATTAAAACACATTCCAGTCAAAAACATTCATACCAGAACCAAATCATTCGAAAGAATGACCTGAAACGTGCCTTTGACAACAAACATTCGATTATAACACTATTTGAATGAAACACTTCAAAAAACAGTAGTACAACCAGGGGGAGGGTTCATGGATCTAGACCCTAATTGAAATGACCAAAAAAATTCAAAAATGAAAATATTTGTGTTTCACACATAATTTCTCATTAGTCGTATATAAGAAAACTTCAAGTAAGCACCGTTAATACGTTTTTGAAAATACTGCATGAAACAAGCGTATAAATGAAAAAAAGTATAATAGGTTTTCGTTATTATGTATTCGACTCAGCAGTGACTAATTTTGAAAACGTATAAATGATAAAAACGTATAAAAGAGAAACGTATAAACTGTGCTTCACTGTATAATACACAGAGTGGTCCGAAAGCGGGAGTAACCCTCGTTTAATTTTACTATGGTTGAATGTTTGCTGTACAGTTCAGGCTCCGATCTGAGTACCTGCAGTTCGGGGGGGGGGGGGGGAGGGGGGCACATCCTTAAGAGATCATTGATCCAAGAAATTGAGGAAAAAAAAAAGAAAAAAAAACTAGTACTGAGACTTATTTACGTAAACAATATACACTGCTGGTCTAGGAAGGGACCCACTAAGTTTTTGCAAGGGGGCAAAAATTTATAGAGCCGGGCTTAACAGTTACTTTGAAGTCTTAAGAACTTCAGTTGAACAAGATCCATGTTGCAACACAGCTGAATTCTGCACCATATTCCACTCAATTTTGGCGTTTAGAACATTGCGTTCAAAATTCTGCTCCGAACCCAGCAAAACATCTGCAATAACATGGAGCAGAATTCCGCTGTGTTACGACATAGATGGTGCTCTGCCGATTTTTACTACTTTCAAGACTGTAAAGTGACTGCGTAACGAACATAACACTAAATATACGATGGGGGAGGGGGGTCACCCCGTTTGAACCACTCTGTATTCTGCATATTAGACCCTTAAAGAAATGAAATCCTGGCTATGCAACCCCCAATAAAAAGTTATTTGATATTATAAGTCACATGAACGACTCTCTAAAAAAGGCATACCCACAGTAAATTTCAATAGCACAATCTCACCACTTTAATCACTTCCTCCCCCCTCCCCCCAAAAAAAACCTATACTTAACTTCTATGATGAAAACACAGCCTACTAGAAAGACATGGCTTCTCGTCCGCTCAGATTGAGCAAATTGAAAACTGCTTCAATTTCATATAGAGCTGCGGTTCAGACAATACAGCAGTTAATGATGTGAACATTCTTCTTACAGTAATTATTATACAAAATATTATATTTTAAGTTATGAATAGTTGTAAGTTACAGTAAAACATAGTATTATTCTGGAAATTTACATTTAATTCATAAGTTTAGGCACATTGAACCAGAAACAATTCAGTAATTAAGTGTTGAAATTTGATAAGAAATACATGTTTCATCACATTATTTTTGGTTTATAATAATTGTATGAATAACTGTTTAAAGATTTAGCTATTAAAAAAAATGTATGAAACATGTTTTAAACATTTCTAGCTGTGAAACTAATGAAAACAATGATGTCATTATTTATATTTTCTACTAAAAACGAATCTGTCGTTAATAGGTAGCCTAAAGCAATTTATTTTCAACTACGTACCTATGTTTTATTTCATTGGTTTAAATGTAACATTTGAGTTCATTAAAAACAATCTAAAAAATGTAACCAATTCCTATTAGTCATTGATCATGGTTATTTAAAACCAGGACTATAAAGCATGCAGAGAATTAGTAAATAATTCATTTTGTCCTCATGCACAACATCTTTAATTAATTACATTAATTTAGAAAAACACTGCAGAAATTTTTGAATGAAACTATGGAAATTAAAACACATGGAGCATAATATGATATCCATTTGTGCGTTTATATTGCATCACGTTTGCATGCATTGTATTATGTAAGTACGTCTTGATACAATCAATATCAATGCTAAATTTCAACGTTACAGCGAAGCTTCGGTACTCGCCATCAATCAATGCTCACAAATTACTGTTATCAAAATAGCTAATAAAAAAAGAACAGCAGATTAAAATTACACTTAAACAATAGTATAGAAAAAAAAAACACTTACTTAATATTTTTGACTCCAGACATTGGAATCACATGGCGAGGGAAGACAACATTCTTTCTTTTTTTTTCGACGCCTAGGAGCAATACTTAGATGAGAGCCTGGATGACAGAGTCTCTACTCTCCAATACGTATATTTGGTCCAGATATTGTAAGACGTATATCATGTATTACATATTAAAAAGGTTATCTAAAGACAACATTCGTTCAACACAAGGCATATATCTTTACTTTTCTCCTTTCCGCTTCTTTGCGTAGAAACACGTGACAACGACACGTGATCTTTATCAGCTAGCAAATTACGGGAAATGACCGTATTCTGCACAGATTAAGGGACTTGACGACTGCCCCGTAATTTTACGGTCAACGCAACTTAAATTTACTGTAGTTTTTCTACAATTACGGTCACTGCGCTGTTTTCTTGAAGAAGGGCACTTACCGTATAATTTTATGGCCAATGCCCCTAAATTTACGGAAATTTTTTACAGTGTGGTGAACAAGCGTTTCCCCCCTGAAAGGTGCCAAACGCAACCTGTAGTTTTAACAGTGTACCCTCTGACACAAAGGTGATTTTCTGCAAATAACCATAAAAAAGCTATGATAAACGAGCAAAATTATATTTACAATCAGATTCTGAATTATTTCTTGCTAAGATTTTACTGTCTAAGAGAAAGCTCTTCAGAAGCGAATTATTAAATTTTAAATTTCCATTCTCAGGAAAAAAGAAAGAGGCTTCAGGAATGAAGTTGAATGCAAAATAGAATTAGTGCTTTTTTATTTACGAGGGCACTATTGTTGCAGTCACCACATTGTGCCTTAAGCAGTCTAATCTTCAGTCTCCCGAATTGTTTGCTCAAAAAATAATTTGCTTCCTTAGGGAAACCATTATTTTACTTCCTAAACTTTGAAAACAACTTAGTTAAGTTTAATTATAAATTTTATTAAAAAGTTGTAGTTTTACTAAAAGTTTATTAAAACTGACATACAGGTTTTTTTTCCTAGATACACATACATGAAACATAAACGGCAAATGGTTTTCATTAAAGTTAAAGCCCTTTGAGTCTTTGAATTAATGAAGACCGGGTGAAGGTCGTGGTCTTGTGTTAATTTATTATCACTAAAGCCTGAAGCTGCTGCTTGAATCGTTTCGCTATTCTTGAAATCAAATTTCTAAATAACAATACTACAAAACAAGTTTTTCACAACCTACAGACGAACACAGATTCGTTGTAGTTTTCTACTTTACTGCACTGGAGTCTTTTACATGCATTTCGTAGAAAGGAATTGCGATAATATGTTCCGTTCTTAGTCTGAAAGCAAATAAATCAAAAAGCGAAATGTTGTGAGAATTAAGCGGAAAATATCTCCAGTAAATTGGCCTCTGCATATTTTAACATGAAGATTGGGAGCTGCTTACTGACTCCTTCTTAGAAACATATTTTCTTTTTTTTCAAGAGGATTTAATACACATAATGCAGCTAATGTAATATTAAAAGAGATAATGCTTTTTTAATTGAAAAAAATTGCTATGATTAAGATTTAATAAAAGATAACCATATAATGCAATTTATTGTATTTTGTTTCAAATGGAATTCCTCAGTCGACATTCTGATCGTGGCTACGACACTTGAATTTACGCATTTTTTAAAAAAAAATAAAACAATAAGAATCTTAACTGCAAACGTAACTTTGTGTTAAGATTTAAAAAATTCTATTTTACGTCGTTTGTGGCATCCAATTTCGTTATTGCCACGTATTACCGTATGCTCATTTTAAAGTTTTTTTGAGCAATCACGATTGCTTATTGTTCTCACTTGACTGTTTTGAATTCCTATCATTTTATTTTCCCGCCAGCATCCTCTGCAGCACCACCGTCGACCGGCTCCTCACGATGCTGCTCCTATAGCGAAAGCCGTCTCCAGGTTGCATCCATGTCCTACACATACGCGCATACATACGCAACTACACACACACGCACGCACGCACGCACGCACGCACACACATACACACACACATACACCTACACACACATACACCTACATACACAAACACATACATACACAAACACATACATACACAAACACATACATACACGCATACCCATACAGACACCTACACATACACATACATACACACAACTACCCACACATTCATGCCTGCCCACAGACACAAACACACATGTCTACACACACATACACATACCCCTACACACAATACCCCACACACACAAACACACACGCCTACATACACACACTCGTGATTGCGAAAAACATAAAATGAATTCAAGATGTCAAAATACAAATTATTATTATTTTTAATCTCTTGAATAGGCGAACTTATTGTATTAGTAACGCAAACATAGTTCTTGTTTGGAATGATTATTCTTATGATTTTGTAACAACTTGCAATAATTTTTGACATCAACGAAAATAAAATTCTGCCAATCCTGTTAGCTTTTCACTTTTCACTCCAGGACCTCCCGTACCTACCAGTATTTGTGGTTTAACCAGTAGAATGGGATCCTGAAGACAACTCTGTTTTTTTTATCCAGACCAGAAGTCGAGCAATCCCTGGTTCAGCACCCCCTAAGGTATCGTTTGACTTGGAGGACTTTGTGACTATGAGCATATTTATCGTCCCCTAGTCACCCTTTATGATGGCAGTGGATCTTCGACCGGCTAAGATCGAACCCGGGATCCTCCGGTCACAAGTCCGTTGCCTTACCGATTAGGCCACCAGCTCCCAATCCTGTTGGCTATGAAGTTTGGCTTTTAGCAAGTATTTTCAGAGGTCGCAATATGTTTCAGTATTTTTTTTTTAACTTAAGGTATGAATATGCAATAGATGCATACATTGTACTTCAACGACATTGCATTATATCATGCATTTTTTTTTCTTTCGATGATTTGAAACAATGCTCTATGCAACAAAGCAACTACTGAAGGCCAATCCTAGAAAAAAAAAATGTCCGTAGCAAACGAAAAACGTTTTGCTTTTAAATATAAATAAAGTTTGTATCTGAATACTTGGACGAGAAAAATAATGAATGCTGTTTCCCACGAATAGGTCAATAGCTTTTCACAAACGTTAAAAGTTTACCAACAGCACAACAGGTGAACACTCGAAACTCAACTTTGATCTGGCGTAAAGCAGCCAATAGAAAGTTCTCGACTTCCGCATCATGCTTATTGCAGGCCACATAGTTGGCTACAGTCCACGACAGATCCGTGCCAACTTTCCCGACTGCACAGAACAAAAATTAAACGCAAACATGCCGCTTCAAACAAACCGAAGAACAGACGAAAGGAGGAAAAAATATCGAAAAGACGGGGGGTGTCTTTCGTTTGACTCTTTCCATTCCGCGTCAGAAGAGAAGAATCCAGAGAGGGGTGAGAGAACAGCTGAGGGGGCATGCGCAGTCGGAGTTTATTGAGTGAAGCGGATGCAAAGTGTGCGAGTGAATTCAAGACTTCAGTCTGTACCCGGCCCGTGAAAGGATCGGGTTTAACTCTTTTGGTGCGATCGGAAAAGTTTTCGGATCGACATGTTGCAGTGAGTTGTGCAAAAACGCACAACAAATAAAATTGAGACGTGATTTATTTTTGCTTTTACCTTTACGTCAGACTACTGGGAAAATCGCTACGGATATTTTTTTTTCTTAAAAATTATGAACTACATTTATTTTATTTTATTTTTTTATTTTATTTGAGTTTTTGAGGAGGTGAAACTAGTGAAATGTTTGTGCTTCAAAAATAGCTTCAATGTGCGTTTAATGTGCATGTGGAATTAAAATCGAACTGAACGGTTGTTGATTGGATTTGGGAGTATGCGGTCCAGGAGGAGGAGGCTGTGGTCATGGATTCTCCAAGTGGCTATAGCGTGTATGTTGACTCCAACAGTCATGGCATTGCCAGAAGTAATCAAAATCGGTAAGCAGCATATTTCAACCTTTTAAAAAAATCAATCAATTAAAATATAACAAGATTAATTAAAATGAAAATAACTGTTACATGTCTGGACCCTTGTTTCAAAACTATATTTTTTTTGGCAAAATGAGGTAATGAATTGATGTATGAAAAATGAAACTACAGCCGGCAAAAGTTGAAATGAAGTAGGTACTTATACCCTGAAACACATGTCAGTAATTCTAATTTTCATTCGTGCATTTGAAGAGTTTTTGTTTTACACGCAAACCTGTTTTGTGCTGTCTTTTTTGTACGATTTTTTTTTGTGCGAAAAATTTCAATCCGATTGGGACTCAGTTAACGAAATTATTTTTAAAACGAGTGCCAGGTAGTACCTTAAATTGACCACAGGGGTATTCCGATGAGAAGTCACTGTGACCTCTCAAAAATTTCCTTATTCTGGAAATTTTGCCAGACAATTCGACAAAAAAAAAAAAAATAAAAATAAAAAAAATAAATAAATAAATAAATATATATATATATATATATATATATATATATATATATATATATATATATATATATATATATATATATATATATATATATATATATATATATATATTAACTTCCTTCAAAGAAGCAATTCTTAGTTACTTCGTTAGTGTTTTGTGTTATTTTCTACATGAGACTTTTTTTATGCGGTCCCTATCTACCGCACAAAAACAGGTGTGGGTGTTTTTTTTTTTTTTAATTTTTGCACAGAGGCACGTGCTTGAATTACATACAGTAGTGTGGCTATTGATGCTTTGAATGACTAGTAGGTAGTACAACCTAATGCCAGTGGTGTACCCAGAAATTAGTTTTGGGGGTTACATATTGTCTTTGAAACAAAAGATGATAAGCAGTAATCGGTTAGCAGTATATTTCAACATGTTTAAAAATTCAAAAAGTTAAAATATAATAAAATTACTTAAAAATATATAAATCGGTTACAACTCTAGACACTTCTTTCGGGGTAACATGGTTTTTTTTTCGGGAAAAATGAGATAATGAGCTGATTAACCAAAAAGCATCCGATAAAAAGTGAAAGAGGGTATTTTACCCTAAAACTGATATCGCGATTCTAATTGTCATTCGTGCATATAATTTTTTCGTGCATTGTATTTTTTTTTTTTAAATTTTGCCCAGAGCTAAACGTCTGAATTGTATACAATATTGTGTCTACTGATGCTTAAATTTACCAGCATGCAGTATGAATTAAAACCAGTGGCCTATCCAGAAAATAATTTTGGGAGGTGCATATAGTCATTGCAGCACTAGAAGCTAATTTTCAGTTTCTAATTGCTACTTAGAAAAACTAAATCATACATTATGTTGAACATATTTGAGAATTAATTCAATTTTAATCCATTTTAAAATACGCAAATGTAAATATGCTTTAGGAACAATAAAGAAGATATTTTGAGAACTAAAACGTTTACATGCCAGAATCAATGAAATCTGCCTTTGAAAAAAAAAAAAAAAAAACTTAATTTAATTGAAAAAGAAGGTTACAATTAGAGCCCGAGTTTCTATAAAACCACATAAGTGCATATGCAATTACTTATTTTTGCTTCTTTTGGGGAATTAAGTTGTCATAGGAATCCATAAAAATAGATTTTTTTTTTTTTTTACAATTAAAAAAAGAACATCACTGCCATTCTCAAGTGTTTTTAGATGTTTTAACTTAAGAAAATATTTTATCAAATATTTTGTATTACATAAAGAAAAAAAGTAGCGAATGATGCATCGGGAGACCTATGAAAAGCCATTTAGTGGTAACAAATACTGATCTGTCTCTTACTAAATAGAAGAAAAGGTTCAATCAGAGATCTTGAACTATAGCATTTGTTCGGGAACCGTTTAGAAAGCTTAAGCAAATGATTTTTTTTTAGTTGTAAAATGTTATTTTTTTAGAAAAGTTATTCATTTTTTCCCAAATAAATTGTTTTAAGCAGTAAAATTATACCCATTAAGAATTAGAATACTGAAATAGTTAATCAAAAGGAAATGTAACTAAATAGTGAAAAAAGAGGGAAAGTCGGTACAGGACAAAAATGCTTCAATTACTTCCCTATAACATATGCAAGAAGTAAAATTTATTTTTAATTTTAGAAATTTTATTAATTCATAAAAAATCTTGTGATTTATTGTAAAAAAAGATCCTAAAGCGCATACCATTTTCTGCGAGAAAATAATTTTTATAATACATATTTATCGCCTTAATACCAAAAAAAAAGGGGGGGGGGCAGAAAAATCAATGTTTCACACACAGTTCTAACAACTTTTCTTTACTTAAATGAAATATTATTACCATTATTGCGTCTTTAATGTTTTTGCATACTTTTGGCAGTTTTAGTGCATATTTGTCTGTGTGCTTAAACTATAGTGAAACCCCGTCACAACGAATACCAATGCAAAGAAATGATTTTCCAGTTCCGATTTAATTCCATTACATAGCGTTTATTCCATTACAACAACGTCTCGTTACAACGAGCAAAATCTGTGGTCTCTAGAAGTTGTAACGGGAATTCACTGTATTTTTAAGCCATATAATCCATGCTCTGTGTATAATTTAAAGTTGACTCTGAAAATTTTCAACTTCGAAAACAAATCTTGGATGCTACATCTCTTCTTTTGCAACCTTACTGGGTATGACACTGCTTAATATAAACGTACCATAATGTTTTTATTTTTTACGCAAGGGTATGTTTGAATTTTATATAAAAAAAAATAATAAGACGATTGATATGTTACCTGTCTAGAATGCAATGTTACGGAACACCAACTTGTTATACTATTTTTAATTCGTTTACGCAAAGGAAAATGCTTAAATTGCATACAAGTAATTGTTTGACGATTTGTATATCAACTGCCTGGATTGCAGGATTATTTAATTCAAGCATGTTATACATTTTTCTTTTTTTTTACGGAAAATTAAGTGTTGAAACTGTATACAAATAATTGTCGGGTAAATGGTATGTTTTGAATTGAGTGAAGTCTTCCGTTATACACACTGGTTCAATTATTCTTCAACTTTTTTTAAAGAAAGGTAAACTTTATGCACGGATTTGTCTATCGTTTAATATTCAAACTGACTGGAGTCAATATTATTTAATTAAAAAGTGAATGCAAACCTCGTAGATTTTAAGCCTATCGATAATAAAGATAAAGCTTTATTATTTTTTTATTTATCTTATAAAATTAAAAACTGAGCGTATGTACTTATGTATAGTTACATACATATGTATGTAACTATGTATGCAACTAGTGATTGCAATACCGGCAAACCTTTATATCGAATACCGGTATTTCGAGCAATTTTGCAATTTCGTAATACTGGTATTTGCTGAGGTAAAATACCGGCAGTTTCGGCATTAGTTAAAAATAACACATAGGTTCAATTAAAGAATTTTCAATTTAACTTATTAAACGTCAAGAACTTATACATGTATTTTAAATGTGCATTTCTTTTTCAAAAAACAAAACCAAAATCAATCGATTGATGTAAAAACTTAATTTTAAAAGCACGAACTAACATAATATCCCCAAATAAATAATAGCCGATAATTGAGTAACCCGCATGTTACAACAATGAAATTCGCGCCACGTCATGATAATTTGATAATATGTTTTGGTAATGTTTAACATGCAGGAAAAGGCTTTATTGTGATAAGGCTGAACTCGATCCGGTAACTTAACTGTTTTACTGGTAAAATTGATTTCAGGGTAATGAAGAAACTAAAGAATGGTCAACAATTAACGCTACCTACTGGAGTTTAGGGTTAATCCACTGGAGTTAGGGTAACGATTTCAAGTATAAAAATATCACAAAACAATCAAGGACTTCGTTCAAATGTAGAAGCAATTTTCACCCATCATACCTTGACGGGCGATTTTCAAGTCATTAAATAAAAGTAGTAGAGAAATTGCAAAATGATTGTCATTATTAGATGATGAAATGAATCGCATTTTCGTGCTCTTTTGTGCACCCTGTTTTTATTTTTTCTATTTCCCTGATCAATCACTTTCTTTTTTGTGTAAGTTCATTTCAAGTGTAATTTTGAATGCATTTGTCTCATGAACAACTTATTTCAACCATCAATTGCAGTTTTACTTTATGATTTCTTTTTTAATTATTATTCTCAACTGTAATAAATTTCGACAAAAACTTTTTTGTTAGCGTAAAAAAAGATAATTTGTTGTCACCAGTATTGGGTTGTTGTCATGGCTCACTATTTGGCTTTATACTCGGCATAATAATATTTAGAAATTATATAGTGCTTTGAAAATTTGCATAGAGGTGAAGCATAATCAATTGAAACATATTTTTAGATATTTAAAAATCGTAATTGTAAAGAATTTTGAAAAGAATGCGAAAACGATTAAGAGAAACTAACAAAATCGAATTTAGTCAAGTTTATCGTAAATTTCAATGTTGATATTCGAAAACTTACCGTCTCTCGGCAAGAAATCACAACTAACTATAAATTAAAAAGAAATAAAATAATAATACACACAGTATTCGAGTATATGAGGATGTGAGAAACATCCCCAAAAAATTAGTAAAAATTTGTTTGAAGATGAAGATCTTCTAGACAATTAGAGGAAGTGTATCGTGCATTGGTAACAATACCACCAACCTGCATGAATTCAGAAAGACTATTTTCAACTGCAGTAAAGTTGAGCACCAAAATGAGTTCCAGGCTTAGAGACAACTTAATAAATGCATGATGGTTATTACTATTGCTGATGTTTTATGATATTTGTCCCCTTATTTTATATTTGTTAACCATGTGTTTTCATAAATAATAATGCAATTTTTGTACAAAATTGTAAACGTGTGGCAACGAAACAATAGGTTTTCAATTTTTTTTGAAGAAATTTCAAATACCGGTATTAATACAAGTACTCCGGTATCACGTTAAAAAAATACCGGAATTGAATTTGTGTAAAATATTGCACTACCTATATGCTACTATGTATGTATGTCCAAGTTACTTCTCCCAAACGACAGTGAACTCACCATTGAACCAGGAATAGATGGATTCGTAATCTTCCCGTCTTTATGTTTGGCTATCTAACATAATTCTCCGATAATAATTTACGGAGATATCAATTAAAAACTATTAGTTATGACACATAGATTTCGACATAAAATCCCTATTTTTCGAAGGCTTTCCTCCATTCAATTTATTATTCAGTGCTTCATCTCAAATTTCCGCAACAATGCTTTTATTAAAATTTCTAGCGTGAAGAAACTCACTGAGACGAAAGATATGTTGCCATATTTTTTCTCGAATATGAACAAGTAAAATTTTTGCTTTCGTTTCAAAGGCTTTTCCTGTAATCGGAGGATTCAAAATGTTTCCTTTTTGGTTATTTTTTCCCATTCTGTCGCAAAATTTTACCGGATTTTTTTTTGTTCAAGCCTAAGTGTTAAACACGCGTCACTACACATAACTTTCATTTTCGAGGTGGATCGTGCAAAGCCGGCCGACGCAGCTAGTTTTTTAATAAAATGTATCAGTGTTCAAAAGTTTTTTAACCCATATTTACTTCCGATTCACTTGCAGTTGTTGCAAATTTAACATTTTTTGATCTGTTGATTTTTTTTCTCGTGTGTGAACAAATAAAAATCTAGCTTTTGCTTTGACGCTTTGCCTGTAATCGGGAGATAAAGAAGTTTTTCCGCTTTTAGTTATTTTCCCACGATTTACTTTTTTTTTTTTTTTTTGGTACTGCTGGAAGAATTAGATATTTCAGTAGTATTGAGAGGACTTTCACTTTTCACTTCTCATCGATACTTGTAGATTTGCCGTTAACGTTGGTTAAGAAGTAAACGTTGTTGCTAATATGGATTGTGAGGGATTGACGCTGGTCTAATAGAGACTTTTAGAGAACTTTTTCGAGAGAAAATTTTGTGAAGTTATTTTTCTAATTCTGTCGGTTATTAAAAAAGAGAATGTTATTGTTTTCATTTTTTTTCTCATTCTGAAAGGGATTTTTTGGAACTACTTTTCTTATCCAGATATTTTTGAAGTGACTGCTAATGATGTTTGAAAACTTTAAACCTTATTCTAAAAGGGATTTTTAGAGTTTGATGTCGTATAGCAATGGGGAACTTTAAGAAGTGATTTTCTTTTCTAATAGAGAACTATTGTTTTCATTCTAACTGGTATTTTTGGGAACTTTTGTCCTTACTCTGATGGGGATTTTTAAGGGATGTTTTCTCAACTCACTTATGTACGTTTTGCGGACTAATGTCGAGATTGTGCTGGAGATTTTCGGGAACTGTTGCCCTAGTTCCAATGAGGAATCAAAGGTTATTTTGACACTATTTTAGGTCTGATTCCTTTATTATAATAATCCATTTATCTATATTTCTCCGTATTCATTCGGGTGTTTTTGTTTTTTACAAATTTTTTTCATTCGAATGGGAGTATTTAATGACTAAGGTCCAAACTTCTATGGGTATTTTTTCGGAACTTCCGCTTTTTTTTCCTCGTTACGTCAACAATTCCTTGTTTATTTTCTTTTATTTAACACTGATTGTTGAACACGCGTCACTTGTTATAAGTTTTATTTCCGAGGTAGACTTTGCAGCGCCAAGGAACGCAGCTAATAGTTTATAAACTGCTAAATGATAACGTTTATGCATCGATATCCTTATCATGAATTTTTTTTATTTTGCAACAGAAATGGGGGACAACAGATAAGGATTTTTTTTTAGAAAATGTAGTTATGTAAGTTTCTGGTAAAGCAAACAATAAAATTTAACTAACAGTAAACGATAAAAATTTCAGCGAGTTTCATCAAAACGTTATTAAACTGCTTAAAAACCTGCATTTCATTATTAAAAAATGGATTAATTTCTGTTTTGGTGCTCATTTGTTTAATAGTGTGTTTACTAACATCCATGTTGCACTATTATTTTTGTAGTTTAAATGTTTACATTTAATAAACACGAATGCAGGTAATTATTAAAAATGCGTTTCTTCCCAAAAGGAGCGTTATTTTAATTAAAATCATCGAATAGCTAAATGTTCTCATACTGCAGTACTGCATTTAAATTTTGTATTAAAATATAATTATTATTTTCTTCTCCGAAATACGCTCTTAATGGAAAAATTAATCTTATATTGTAGTAATACGCTTCAACTCGTTTCAATGGAGACATGAATATCAAATGACTTTGGATAATACTCCTATTTTTAAATTATTATTTTTTAAATTTTGTTTTTTAATGTTTTAATTGCATTTGAGTAGCGAAACGTGTCTTTCAGTATTTTTAACATCGCTGAAATTAGTATTTAAACCAGCTTCCGTTGTTGAAGTAGAATAGCGATCAAAAATGAATGCAATATGTACTAATCCGTTGAAATAAATTACTCAGCTAGTTTAAGATATAGTTAAGCTGTAGTGCGCAAACCAGGTGTAAGTTAATCAAACAAGATATTGAGTAATTTAGAGTTTTAGTAGCCACTTTGTTTGAAAACATTACTGCTATAAGCATCTAAAATTCGTTAATCTCATTTTAAAAAGGTAGTATGCCTGAAAACTAATAGAGGCGTCTATTTCTGCCTTCAAACTTTATGTTAGCCTTTCTATCTCAGCGGTGGTCAGAATGTATAAATATATTGCTATTCCTTACTAAGCCTAAAAAAAAATAATAATAATAAAAGGAAAAAATAAAAGGAAAAAAAAACAATTTGCATTTATTTACCAGTTTTATAACAGAGCTAATCACAACTTTCGTATACAGTAAACAAACGATTTTACGCTCTCCTGAAAAGAAGTGAAAAGTGTCTTGCGTTTCTATGACTTTGAGACACATATTTATTGGAACACTTCAAATTTGATGGTCAATTTCTCTGATAAAAAGGAAATTTGCCCCCGCCATACCATGCCGTGTCATTTTCTAGTGCAGTCAAGTCCGCTTATTAGAACATTGATTAAAATAATATCCCGCTTAATGTAATACATTTTTACTGTACTTAACTGTTGATGTATATTATTTTAATCCCGTTTAATGGAATATCCCGCTTATTAGAATAATTTTCTGTGAAAAATTAGCTATTCCATTAAGTGGGCTCGACTGTAAATGAATTATATTTTAGGCACATTTTATAATCACAGGTATAAAGCCATACCATGTGGGGTCATTTTCTAGTACAGTCAACCCTGCTTATTAGAATATTGGTTAAAATAATATCCCGCTTAATGTAATACATTTTCACTGTACATAACTGTTGATGTCTATCATTTTAATCCCTTTTAATGGAATGTCCCGCTTATTAGAATAATTTTCTGTGGAAAATTGGCTATTCTACTAAGTGGGCTCGACTGTAAATGAATTATATTTTAGGCACATTTTATAATCAGATGTATAAAGCCATATCATGCCGGGTCATTTTCTAGTACAGACAAGTCCGATTATTAGAATATTGGTTAAAATAATATCCCGCTTAATGTAATGCATTTTCACTGCACTTAACCGTTGATGTCTATTATTTTAATCCCCTTTAATGGAATGTCCCGCTTATTAGAATACTTTTCTGTGGAAAATTGGCTATTCTACTAAGTGGGCTCGACTGTAAATGAATTATATTTTAGGCACATTTTATAATCAGAGGTATAAAGCAACCTTTATTTTAACCCGCCCTTTAACAAGCGTCAATCCATAATTCTAGCATGTATTTCAGTATCACAAGAAAGCCGTTCAGCACTATGTCCTCATCTCACGTTACTTCAAAAGACCGTAATTTACGACAATCGAAGCTGCCGATCCCATCCTTTCCCATCACCAACCCTTTTTGAAAGGAAAAAAGAACATCATCAAAGAAAAATGTACACGTGTAGGATTCACACGTTAAGCGTGCATAGTCTCTTCATCCTCCACTAATTGCCGCGAGTTAAGTTACTCTATTTATCACGGGGAAGAGAGGGGGAATCTGGTATTGATTTGAAGTGCTACAAGCAGGAAGGAAATTCAATTTTTGATCAATGGGTTACTTTCTGACTTTCAAAAGAATGGGAAATCAGAATAGGGGAACGCTAATGACATGGGAATATATTTTCAAAAGCCATTGAAAGAAATTTCATTTTTTGAAATTAACACGTAAAATGCTCATTTGTGGTAGAATGAAAACGCAGAAAAGCACGAAAACTTGTTGCAGAGTTTCGGTTTTTTTATTTCTTCTTTTGGCAAATGTAGTATTAGACTATTCTGTTACTTTGGACAGTTAAATTATATTGTGCGTTGCATGGCTTTAGATTTTGACAGTTATTTGACAGCAAAAGCAGCTATTATAATACGTATTTACTTATATTTATTTTAGCATTCTGAAATGCACAACAATGCAACAAAATTTCAATTTCATAATGTTTTTTGTTTTTTTTTTTTGCTAAAAAATATGCAATGCACCTCAAAGTAGTGCAACGGCGAAACTAGATTTCAGGTGGATATTAAATTTATAAACTCACTGCAAATTTATTTAAAAAGTAAAATCTTCTTTATGACATAACTAGAATAATGCTATACAGCTAAACGGCAGTATATGCCGAATTGAGGTTTCGAGATGCTTGGAGAAACGCGTTTGGGATTCTATACCTAAAATAGGGAAATATTGTAGTTCGACTTTTTTTTTCGTGCTTTTTTTTCATCGGAAACCAAATTAGCAACTTTTACAGTAAAGCTAATGTACAACAGAGGACAAAAATGCAAAAATATAAAAGATTTTGCAGTTATTTCCCTCTACCTGCCCACGGCAATATAGTAGTGACGTAGATTTATGGTGGTTACTTAAAGGACCTTTGTGGCGATCATTTCCCGTAGGTATTGTTACGAAAAAAAATCCCTTGCAAGTAGTTTATTGTAAAAGTAAATACCTCACTTCCAATATATTTTCATTAGCATTTAATTTTAGATGTAATCAAAGATGTAAAAACAGATCAGTATACTAACGTAAGATAATTTCGTATACATAATTTTATTCTTGAGTATTTTAATATTGACATTTCTTCCATCATAAAATTGAAAATTTTCGTAACAAGATGCGCCAGATATCTTACGTATTTTATGTAATGTTACGTATTTTTACATTCTGAATACAAAACAAAATAAACGACAGTTGGAGGAAAGCCTCTTATTATTTTTTTTCTTTTTTGCTTCCTTTTACAAAAAAGGAAGTATTGTATTCGCAAAAAAAAATGTCACTCAAAAATCGATTTGAATTTCCATTTTACTCACCCCCGAATGAATGTTAAGTTTTCTTTTTCGACTTGACCACGCATAGATAAGTGCCTAAGAACGTATAGACACGTGAAATATCCATTTTGATGATTCCCGAGTTAATTGCAACAAGTTTTCGCGTGACGTCTGTATGTACGTATGTATGTATGTGCGGATGTGAGACTGTGTGGATGTATGTTGCATAACTCAAGAACAGTATGTCCCAGAAAGTTAAAATTTGTTACGTAGACTCCTTGTGGGGTATAGTTGTACACCTCTCCTTTTGGTTGCCTTCGGATGTTTCTAAAGGGATATTTTGTCCATTTTTGAGGGAAATCATTGTTAATTTCGATGTAACTTCAAGTGGTGTTATAATTTGGCGGATACTTGGCGATGTTTCGCCAGTCTTTTCGTCGACAAGTTTTGTCGCCAACTTGAAACAAATTTGTCGTTTTTTTAAATCTGATTTCAATTTGTCACCTGTTGGTGATGTTTAGAGAGTAAACTATTGATTCATATTAAAATTGCCAGTAATGGGAAAATGACATTAAGTTGAAATAAAAGGAAGTCATGTGATGTACAACATCAGCTCGTTTATTTAAATAACGTTATAAGCATAAGATATGTAGGTACAATAAATTTGGTTTGCTATACAGTCGAATTCAATTGGTTATGTAACTCTCTTTTGGTGAGCTTACAAATATATAGCCATTTAACTGATTACCTTATTTGAAATACTTTGAAAAACATTATCCATCAAATATGAACTGAGGAGGATACCCATGTGAGCATTTAGCATCAATTATTTTGAAAAAGAGAATTTTATTGTGCTAGCTGCTGATTTTCTTTATGATTTTTCAGAGCTGTTATTATTGTATCCTGCACCTTCTTTTATTTTGTAACCAGAAAGTAATGTACCAAAAAAAAAAAAAAAAAACTGACATGCTCAATTTTAATGTTTATTGTTCTAGTACTACAACATTTCTTTCTTTGTATCTGTGATTTATATTTTTTCTATTTAACTTGCAGATTAATTTAACATAAGTTGAAATTAAATAAAATGCAATTTTAATCAAAAATCTAATGACAAATTAAAAAAAAAAAACATTTTTTAATTATTTTTCATACCAGAACAAATCTATTTCGAATACTCAGTTTAGATGTAACTTTTGTTTCAAAAACACATTTTATGAAAGTGAAGCAAAAAAATTAAATAATAATAATAAAATAAATTTTAATGCTTATGCTACAAAAAAGCAGAAGAAAGAAAACTAATTTACTTTATACCTTTACTACTATTTAAAGAACTTTCAAAAAACTTCATTTGTTCCCGCGGAATACGCTAAAGAAATAATCGATTCAGCACACTGGCTTTTCCCTGAACAATGTAGAATTAAATTTTTTCTCGTCTTTGCAATTCTAAAAGTCATCTACAGTAAGAAAGTATTCCCCTAAGATGTTTATTATTTTTTCTAAATAATTTTTATAAACGTTGGAGATGTCTGCCGCAGTCATAATATAATTATTTATTTAATTGCCTGAGTTTTAAGTTTTATTTTACGGAAATCTCAAAGATTTAGTCCATACCAAATCAAAGTAACCAAATGTAAGTGTATATATAGATACAATCGAATATTTTATTGTTTTATACAGTAGGGTATTTCATTATGCTTGTATGAATATTATAAGACTGAAAGTCATGTACGTTTGACCTACTACACTTAGTACTTAAAAATTTAATTAAATAAAATTACAATTAGCAGACTAAAATGTAAATCTATAATTTATCGAGGGAATTTATGAAAACATATGTGTCTAGATGATTTAAATATAAGAACATTAATAAATGGCATGATTATTTTATAACCGAGACAAAACTTTCTTTTTGAAGAGTGATGAAAATTTATTCCGAAATAATCTTCCGAAATATATTTCAGATCTTTACTTTATAATACAATACCTTTTATTGTTTCTGTACACGCATTTTAAACAGTATGATCCTCTCCCAACATGATAACACTACCAACTGTTTCACATCTTGAATTCGAAGTTAAATTGCATTTTGAAAATCAAGATTACAACACTCTTTTTTTTCAAACAACATTGTTTTTGCAATAATTTTAATTGCATGCATTTATTAAGACTATCATCTCGCGTGATGATGCAAAAAGATGAAAGATGAAAAAGATGAAAAATAAGTACAAGTCAGAATGGGGAAAACGTGAAAAATATCGTAAAGTTAAACTTGCAAGGGAAAACTCGAAGGTTGGAAAAACCCTCCTTTGCCTTCAATAAAGCAAAAGTGTTTAGTTAGTTTTTGGAATTCTCTTTGCCTATAAATTTGATCACTTAGTATTCCTGGCGGTATAAACCAAATATATTTGTTCCTTACTTTTGTAAACAGATGCTAAAAAACTCATATATGAATGACAGTTTTAACAAAGAAGTAGCCGCAAAGGAAATACAAGTGTTGCAAAAAGACGAAAAATAAGTACAAGCCAGAATGGGGAAAACGTGAAAAATATCGTAAAGTTAAACTTGCAAGGGAAAACTCGAAGGTTGGAAAAACCCTCCTTTGCCTTCAATAAAGCAAAAAGAAAAAACACCCATAAATTAGCCAAATAAAAAAGAAAGATAACGAAAATAAGGTTTTACAATTCCTTAACTCTATGAACTGCAGTCGTTCTAATCAACATAACTAATTCAAACAAAAATAGCATCATGTTTAAAAAAAATGTATTATGATAGAACAAAAAGGAAAAGCGCGCAAAGACGTCACACCCTCAAATCAGAAAATTTACGTAAAAGTTAGGCTTAAAATTAAAAAAAAAAAGAACAAAATGCAATTAAAAGAAAAGGGGACTTTTTTGCTCTCATTTCAAGTGCAGTACGATTCGATTTATATAACTTGCGCTTGACGCTTCTTACAACTTGTATTGAACGAGCTGATGACTTCCTTAAACTCAAATTTAATGTCATTTTCCCATTATTGGTAATTTTAATGTGATTCAATAGCTTACTCTCTAAATATTTCCAACAGTGGCCAAATTTCAACCAGATTTTTTTGAAAAATCGCCAAGTTGGCGACCAAAAGACTGGCGATATATCGCCAAGTGTCCGCCAAATTATAATACCACTTGAGTTTACATCGAAATTAACAATGATTTCCCCCCCCCCCCCAAAAAAAAGGGGACAGAAAACCCTTTTAGAAACATTCTAATGCAACCAAAAGAGGAGGTGCACAACTAGATCCCACTAGGAATCTACGTACCAAAAACTTCAAGTTTCTAGGACATACCTTTCTTGAGTTATGCGACATACATACGGGTCATTCCATGTCAAGTGATACAAAATTTGGGAAATTGTTTCCCTCACCCTTTTGTATTTCTTTGAAATTTGGCTCATCGATTGTACCCTTTGAGGTAATCAAAAGTCGAAATTAAAAGATTTTTATCTCTATATTTTTTTATTTATGACACTTTGATTTTTCGAAAAACCCTCTTTTTTTCATGGATGCTTAAACATAAAATGGACGATAACTCAGCACCAAATAGAGATAAAAAGATTTGGTAAAAAGCATTTTAAAGTACATTAGTTGCTGTTTAATGGGATATGCAGAATTCAATTTTTTTTAATTTTTAAAAATTGAAATTTAAATTTTAAATTTAAATTTCTCAGAAAAGTTATAATGAAATTTTTGAAAAAAATTCTCAAAACTTTGTGTGTATTTTATCTTTATTTGTGCAAAGTTTCAAGTTGGGATCTCAACGGGATCATATTTTTATGAATTTTTAAATAAAATTTGACTAATGAAATTATGACATTTTTCAGGTTCTAACTAGTTAAATATGAGGTTCTCTTTCTGGGGATGGTCTAGTAAGTAGTAATGATCATGACTATGTTTGAATTGAGCTGTCCTGAAATTGTAGATTGGTAAGCCCCCCCCTCCCCACATCCACCACTTTTAATCTTTTTTTTTTTCAAAACTTTCTAAAATGTAAATAAATAAATAAATAAAAAACCAAAATGAGTAGTAAACTTATTAAAAAATGGTAAATGTTCTTCTGTAAAGCAAGAAAAAGCCCCCCCCCCCCGCACCACCACTTTTATTTATTTTTTTCAAAACTATCTTCAAAATGTAAAAAATAAATAAATGAATGAAATAAAACAAAATGAATAGAAAACATAATAAAAGCTGGTAAATTTTCTTTTTTAAAGCAAGTACATTACCCCCCCCCCCCTCACCCACACCTACGATTAACACTATACTAGTATCACACCTCACCTGATGCTTTTTTTTCAGACCAAGTGTTTCTTTTTCAATCCGAACTTCACAAAGTGTACTTGATTAGTTCACTATCTGATAATGATTTATGATTCATTTCATCCCCTACCCCTGCACCAACTTTCAATTTTGAAGGGAGGAAAGAAATAGTTTGCCCCAAGGTCATAGCAAAATAGGAGTGTTTCCCCCCGTGTTGTTCTATTCTTTTCACACTGAACTAAAAATAAATCTGAGCATCAGATCATATGTCTATCCGCATAAAACTAGCTGTCTTTCAACAACATTTAGAGTGCAGCTGTTTTTTTCTTTTCTTTAGTGCTAGTTTTCTTTTTAATTTCAGTTGTAAAGGAGAGCAATGCAGAGATATCTATTAATACATATATTAAAAGCAGTTATAGATCAAACAAATTTTGCTAGTTTGAGCATAACCTTCCATGCTGTTTAGCTACATTCCAGATTGCCCCCCCCCCCACCTCCCCCCTACCGTCTTACTTTCCAAAAGAAAAAAACAAGCTGCAAATGAGTTTTTCTATTTGTCTGTTCAAGTTTTTCAGCCTTTTAGTTTTTATGACCCCCCCCCCCCCTATTTATAAGCCTTAGTCACTACTGATGTTTAGCAGCGTGCGTCCCAGTTTATTATGATTATAACTCTTACACATGCCAGCTTTTTTTTTTTTTTTTTTTGAATACAGTTTTGAAAAAAAAAAAAAGATAAAAAGTGGTTGTATAGCGGAGAGGGGAGGGGGGGGGGGTACTAATCTACAAATTCATGTCAGTTCATTTCAAGCATAGTCATGATTAATTACTACTTACTAGATCATCCCCAGTAAGAGTACCCCATATTTAACTAGTTAGAATCTGAAAAATGTTATTATTTCATAAGTCAAATTTTATTTAAAAATTCATAAAAATATGATCCAATTGAGATCCCATCTGGAAACTTTGCACAAATAAAGATAAAATACACACAAATTTTTGAGAATTAAAAAAAAAAAATTCGTTACACCTTTTCTGAGAAATTTAAATTTAAAATTTAAATTTTATTTTTTAAAAATTAATTTTTTTTTGAAATTAGTCATGTCGCATATTCCATTAAACAGCAACTAATGTACTTTAAAATGCTTTTTACCAAATCGTTTTATCTATATTTGGTGATGAGTTATTGCCCATTTTATGTTCAAGCATCCATGAAAAAAAGAGGGTTTTTCGAAAAATCAAAGTGTCATAAATAAAAAAATGATAGAGATAAAAATCTAAAAATTTGGACTTTTGATTACCTCAAAGGGTACAATTGATAAGCCAAATTTCAAAGAAATACAAAAAGGTGAGGGAAAAAACTTTGGATCACTTGGCATGGAATGACCCATACGCACAACCGCACACCCACACATACGTACATACAGACGTCACGAGAAAAGTCGTTGTAATTAACTCGGGAATCGTCAAATTGGATATTTCCTGTGTCTATACGTTCTTAGGTACTTATCCACGTGTGATCGAGTCGGAAAAAAACCTCAACATTCATTCGAGGGTGAGTAAAATGGAAATTAAGGTCGATTTTTGAGTGAATTTTTTTTTCGCGAATGCAATATTTCCTTTTTGTAAAAGGAAGTAAAAAAGAAGAAAGAATTTTAAATGTTTATTCATTGTTTACAGAAGTGTTTTTTAAATTGTGCTCCGCGGAACGCTCGGTTGCCATGGAGATACTTCACGGGCTCCACGATGTTTATCTTCTTTCTTTTATTCAAATTAGTCATTTAAGAACAGAAATTATTAAATATCCAATATTTTAAAAATTAACAGCAGAGAAAACATTCGAGTAAGTTACGGGTTAAGGGCCTATTTATAGTCACTGTACAACCCGTAATTATGTCAATAGAAGGAAAAATTATGAAAGTTTTATTGAAACGATACCTAATTATTTGAAATAATTTTTGTGTTTATCTCAAGTAGGCACTTTTTGAATTCTGAATTTAAACTGTGCTAAAGGTAAGAGGCGGTTTAATTTATTGAAGGTAAATATGCGGTTTAATTGATTATAGGTAATTATGCGGTTGAAGGTAAGTATGCGGTTCCGTGAAAAAATTGACATTACAGAGGATTTAACATATAAATCAAATTAAGTAACGCTGATTTATACTCATGTGGAAATCCTTAATGTATTTACCCCCCCCCCTCCCCCTGCGTTTGAAAACATTTTAATTTTTATACAATTGTTAAAAAACTCAATTTGAAAATATTAAAATGCATATTAGTGACTAACTCTATTAATGTATACATCAAATACACCGCCAGCTTAGTCAATTCTAGCCAAGGACTGCAGTTTCGTGTTAATTAGCACTCATCATCCCTGCATAGGAATGGCTGAGCTGGAGGTGGAAAACCTCTTAAGGGGTCTAAGGACCCTTAACCTTCAAAATTTTCGACTTTCTGGAAAAAATATATGTTATGCATAATTTGATTCTGAACAATTTGATACCTTATTTATTACCATACGTAAAAAACTTTTCAAGTTATCGTAAAAATGCGTAACCTCTCCCCGTAGAGATTTATGTTAATAGCAGCTGTTTAAGCCTCTTTTTCTCAGGTACCGGTTTCTACGGTTTTCTCGTTTTGCGCGCATGATATCTCAGAAAGTTTTTTATATATTTCCATAAAACTTTTTATACGTGTTTGTCCGGTATATATTTATGATCTGAACCGAAATTTTAACTAAAAATGAAAGGTAATATTAAAAAAAATATATATTTTTGCCCAAAATTTTGGAAATTTTTGATTATGACTTGTAAAATTTCAAACAAATAAATAAATAATTTTAAAAAAATTAAACAAATTTAGGTTCAGGTCATAAATATAAACCAGACAAACAAGTATGAAAAGTTTTACGGAAATATATAAGAAACTTTCTGAGATATTATACGCGCAAAACGAGAAAATCCGAAGAAACCGGCACCTGAGAAAAAGAGGCTTAAACAGCTGCTGTTAACATAAATCTCTATGGGGAAAGTTTACGCATTTTTACGATAACTTGAAAAGTTTTTGGCGTATGGTAATAAATAAGGTATCAAATTGTTCAAAATCAAATTCTGCATAACATATATTTTTTCCAGAAAGTCGAAAATTTTGAAGGTTAAGGGTCCTTAGACCCCTTAAGGAAGCAAAGAGTGCCGGACTGAGCTGGCTGTGTATTTCATGTATTTCTGCTTTAGCTCTGGCTATAGGGCAGTAACTTACTGAATCTATTAATGTATGTTTAGTTTGCAATTTTTTTTTCATCCATAACTTATTTAACACGACCTTCGCAATAACTGGGCAGCATGTTTCGCAAAAGATATATAAATAAATAAATAAATGAAGAAAAAAAAGAAAGAAAAGAAGAGGAAAACTTTAATTTATATTTATTGTGTGTGTATGTGTCTATATATATGCAATGTAATTCATAAATATGCATTAATATCAATATAATAAGAAAGATAAAACCCAAAATGTCAAAATATTAATTTAGTGAAACTCCACACATAAAAACACGTCATTTCGAGAAACTAAATACAAAAGTTCGTGATTGGTTAAAAGAAACTGCAGATGGTCAAATGATACAAACTAACTACGATATTGGAATTACAATTTAGAAAATAGCCTCAATTTTTCTCATACCAATCCATGAATATTTCAAGCGATTTATTATAAGCATGATTTATTTTGAAAACATTTTTTCCTTATATTTTGCTATTTATAGGGAACGCAATATATCTCGTACTTCAGCCAGTGTTGACAGCAAGAACCCTTTCAAACTTTGGCGGAACGTTGGCAGGTTCAAGATTAAAAACTACGAGCCATAAGGATTTTTTTTTCTGCTTCTGCATTTCATCCGACATCAGGAATTTTCTCAATTTAAAAGCACTAATATATATTAAACTTCAACTTTATTAAACAAAAGAAAGACGCTGGATAGGTAAAACACAATTGTAATAAAGTAAGACAAAACAACGTTAGATGAAGCACAAAATTTGCAAATTACAGCAGACACGTGCTTCGGCGTTACTGGGAACGCCTTTTTCAATGCAAAAAATAATGAGCTTATGGATGAAAACTTCTTTTTTACTTCCTATTACGAAAAAGGGAGTTTTGTATTCGCGAAAAAAAAAAAAAATCACTCAAAAATCGACCTTAATTTCCATTTTGCTTACCACCAAATGAATGTTGAGTTTTTTTTTTCCGAACCGACCACAGGTGCATATATACCTAAGAACGTATAGACGCCCGAAATATCCATTTTGACTATTCCCGAGTTAATTACAACGAGTTTTCTCGTGACGTCTGTATGCACGTATGTATGTGCGAATATACGTATGTGAGTATGTATGTCGCATAACTCAAGAATGGTATGTCCTAGGAAGTTGAAATTTAGTACGTAGACTCCTAGTGGGGTCTAGTTGTGCACCTCTTTTTTTGATTGCATTCAGTTGCTTCTAAAGAGGTCTTTTGCACCTTTTTGGGGGGAAATCATTGTTAGTTTCGATGCAAACTCAAGTGGTGTTATAATTTTGCGGACACGCCAATAATGAAGAAATAACATTAAATTGGTGTAAATTGAAGTCATGTGATTCACACATCAGCTCGTTTAAAACTTTTTAATTGCCTTTACTTGTACACTAGCTGCATTGCCCGGCTTTGCACGATCCACCTCGAAAAAGAAAGTTTTTTCAAGTGATGCATGTTCAACAATAAGGCTTCAATTGGAGAAAAAAAATACTATAAAATATTTCTCGTCACAATTCTCATTCTCAAAGAAGGAAAACGGCAAATCATAAGTTCCCAAAAAAGTTAAACGCAACACTCCGTAAGTACAACTAAAATCCTTAAACAAAAGGAAGGACGATAAATAGTTAAATAATAATCAAAAGGAGAAATTTTTACTTCAAAACAAAAACAAAATTTTCTTTAGTCACAGCCGAGAAAAAAAAAGGGGGCAATCTTCTGAACGCTAATTTAAAATTAGATCGCGCAAACGATAATTTTTCGATTTAAAATTTCTGTACCATTAGGCTTAACAGTGCTTTTTACTTTTTTTCCGGTGATTTTACAGCCTATTTTTTTGTTCGAAGGAAATGAATGGTTTCCTTCGACTATATAGGTGTTTTTTTCACGGGCTTTCGAATGGCACCTTAATCAAGGAAATCGGATAGTTGTTTCGGGTAGAAAGAGCCATTTAATGCCTCTTTCGGGTCTTAAAAAATTTAAATCCGAACGGTTCGGTTCTTTTCTGACGTTCGCCCCCCCCCCCCCCCCTTCCTTCGTTCCTTCTCGTATGTCCAAGTACCCCCCAGCCAAATTTGGTCCAGATCCTACGAAAACTGGATTTGTATAGGGAATATACATATATACACACATAATATTCATTGTTTTGATTATATAGATTTATTTATACACGTTGTTATACTTTTACTCAAAGATGTAAACACAAATTTGAACATGACTCAAAGTTTTAAATAATGTAGATGGCGTTTGTAGTTAGCAAACTAAGAAGAATACTTACTTTTAGTAGGAATAATTAAAAAAATCTAGTGTTCATTTCAACTTATATATTCATTTAATTAATGGTTACAAGGTTATATACATAGTTTGTGCATTAACTTTAGAAATTTTTCTTAAAAAAATAATCATTATTATAATTGTTTGCTTTAATTTTTTATTTGCTTTTTTTGCATGGTATTAATGTAAATAAATTCCGTTTGAACGAGTTTTTTTAAATAATTAATTTGATGGGTAAGCGACATTTATTCCTTATTTATGAAAGACAGAGCCATACAGGAATAGCTAGTATGTATCTTAGTAAGTTCATTTGTTTCCTGAACCATTGTTGACACCTGTAACACCAATTCAAAAAATACGAAACAAAAAATGATGCTACATATGACTTAGTAAAGATACACTACGAAGCAATTTTTCAAATACTATTTTGTTCCCTTGACATTTTATTTTTGAACATTTACCCATCATTAATGTAGAAATCATTTTAACTTTTACTTTCTAAATGTTTATACCATTCGGAAGCTTCAATTTTCTTTGATAAGATCAAGTTTGTTTCAAGTTTCCTGAAACATTGATTTTAAATATCTTGTGAGTGCAATTTCTGAAAGTTTTCCTTCTGTTAGAATTTATTGATTAGTATACCTTTTGTTTTGGAAAACTTATCAATTATTTTTGACATTGTGTTTTCATCGGTTAGCATCTGTCTAATTTATTAACTCATATATAATTTACTTCTTCTTTTTCGTTAATGTTTGATTATTATCCTTTTACTAAGCGTTATATTTAACTGACGATATTAGGAACTGCTACCTTTGTTATACAGATACAAGTAAAATTATCTTTCTATTTTAATCAAATAACTTATTCGAGCTTGACAAAATGTTTTTGCAAGTGCACAGCGTAAACAAAGGCGGTTTTTATGATTAATTTCAATGAATTTTGTTAAAGCAACTGTAAACCTTTCAATAGTATGTTTTAAGTAAAGCAATAAACCATGTTTTGTGCAGCTTTTAATTAAATAAGCAAAAATGTTTTTTCGCATTGCATCTACAAAAATGCGTGGGCTTTTATATTTTTTTTCCAAAACTAATTATAAACTTATAAAAAGTAGAATTATTTTCATTGAATATTGTTCTAATTAAAATATTTGAATTTTTTGATTAAGTTAGTTATTTGAAGTACTCCATGCATTTAAATCGATTATGACTGCTCTACCGATTATTTTTTGTTTTTTTCCTGGAAATGCTCTCGTTCAAAAAAGTTTAAAAAATATGTTTTCATCAAACTAATTTAACAATTGTAATTGGGTTTTTCATTATTTAACCTTTCAAAGCACTTTTCTCAAATTGAATTAAAAATAACTTGTTTTATAGACTTGTAAGATTTTGTGCATCTTGGATAATCTTCTTCAGTAGAATTGTTGTTTGGACAGCAGTACAACATATAGAAAAACATATTGAGAATGGTTACCGCAGACTTACATTTCCAATGTCACATTTACAACCAAACGTGGACAACTGTACATTGAACGTGGACATTGATAACCATTTATTATTTCAAGACAACCGCCTGACAAATAAATAAGGTCAACCGCCTTATTTATTTGTCAGGCGGATAAAGGGCAGTTCACTTATCGACCATCCGTCCCGTCCATCCCGTTTTATGACGTGACGGACTGCCGAAGAAAACAGAGTAGCATTCACATACGGTCGTCGCACATCAATCACGTGGCTGAACTCTTCCACCAGGAGAAAAGAGCGCGCTGCTTGGTGGGACCCAATGAAATGCTGTCCTACTTTTGACGGCCGTCAGATATCAAGGTTCTTCGGATCGACACCGGTCCCGTCCAAGATGGCTTGCTGTCATGGCAACCAGCAAAGAAAACCTGTTTCGGAAGGAAAAAATCATGATGGACGGAACGGACGGCCGATAGGTGAACTGTCCCTTACAATTAAATTTTTTTGTCGTTTTTACTTGTTTTTAAGGACGAACATGGACAACTGTTTGTAGAATAATTGGTATATATTTATTATTTCAAGACAGTAGCCGACCGCCTCATTTATTGGTCAGATAAGTCTTACTGCGGATGAGGAGGTTCTGGCTTTGAATCCCAGATCGGTCATGGATGTACTTTCTCTTTCCTGCCCCTGTTCTTTTCTTCTTCTTCTTCTTCTTCGTTTTTTTTTCGCTCAAAATTTATCACTCAGTGCATAGCTTATTAATCCTAGAGAAGTCGCGCTTCCGTCGATTCCCCGCTCGTTGTCAGATATTTCGCTCTATCCCACCACCCCTTATTCTAATAATGGGGACCATCTATGGAGCTGAAGGTCACTCTCCCCAGCCCACACACTTAGTTCTGAGAATTTTCTTCGGTATTTCAAGGTTGCATAGCTTTTGGAAATGCATGTTGGTTATTAAGACCAATAGCGCGCCATCCTAGTCAGGTGTCATTTTCTCCCCGGCACTTCCTTTCTTCTGCTTTCGTCACACAGATCGCTACGGCGGGGAAAAGACCGAAGCGCGAGCACTACCATAACAAAAGGAAACGCGACTTTTCTAGGATTAAAAGATTTTTTCGGAACATTCTGAATTGCATTTCTATTTACACGGCTAAAGACTAAATGCTCAGAATAACAATTTTACAGTTTAAGTAAAGTTTGGTTCAGGGATTGCACAGCCTAAAAATTAGCTTTTACCCTATCCAGATAGTTTAATCCAGCTTCACTGACAACAAATTGAAATGTCTAACTAATTCTTTTTTTACATCACATTTGTTAATCTAATACCTAAATTTTGTTGTTATTATAGTTGATGGTTCATCTGATGCAGCTAATCTTTTCCTCAAAAACTCTTAGTCAGAGAACTATGTAAACTACAGTAGAGTAGCGTTGCATTTGTGATGTTGCGATATTACTATAACTTTTAATGCTTAAATGACTGAAATTTCCTTCACGCATTTTTAACAAATGAGTTACTTTATTGCCAAGGGTTTTTTTTTTTAATGTTAGAAACCTACTTTACTTGTTTTTTTATGCCTTTAGGTAAAAAAAAAAAAAAAAAAAAAAAAAAAAACCCGCTGCTAGTGCATTTGCTTTTGCAAAACGTACTTGCTTCAGAAAAGCCAAAGCACCTGTGACAAATAGCAGAATCTAACCAATTCATTGTAGTCAATATAAACTCCAGAAATAATTAGTTTTGAACATTTGTAAGACTTTTTTTTAAATCGTTTTTGTTCGCTAGCCATTGCACGAGTATCATTTCTACATAAATATGTTACCTGCTCTTAATTTGAAAAACGTTACAAAAACAAAATTACAAATACAAAATTAATTCAAATGTTACGGTTGCAGGATTTCTTTCTAAAACTGAGTTTGAACTGCTTCAATCAAGCATAAATCTTATTCGAATATTTTGAAGTTAAGGTCGATAAATTATTCTTTCTGGTGCATGAATTGATTTTCTCCTCGAAGAAATTTTAAGTATTCCACCAGAGGGAATTTTCCTAAATTAGAAACTGAATTTTTAGATGCGAAATTTAGTCAAATGTTTCATTTGGGGATAATTTAACCTGGGTGAAATCAATTCAGCATTACAATCTTTTGCACTTTGCATTAAGGATAATTAATTGCATGGATGAAGTTGTTAAAGAGGTTCAAGCTTCTTGTTTGCTTTCACATTTATCGTATTAAAGGAAATGTTTGAATTCCAAGTTGTGAAATAAAGGCCTTAATCAAAAGTAGAAACGCGTGGCGAATTGATCATTAGTTTTTGAATAGTTAAATATAATTGACGACTATTCGAGGAGATGAAAAGTATTAAAATAAGATTATTTTTATATAAAGTACAGCACTATTTAAAATAACTCGAATCTCACCAAAAATTATCAAGGATGTAATTTACAAAACGTGTTTGTTAACTCTGATTTAGTTTTCTAATTCATGCATCAGTTTTCAAAAGCTGCCTTGCAGTATAATGAATATCTGATACGTCACATTACATCTGGGCAGCGTTTTGGGATTTTACAGGTGCCCATCAGTTTCCTGTGAAAAGCAAGCATGTATACCCATATAAGTTTAATGAATCACTTCAAATTTCCTGTACGCAGAATTTTGACTGTAGTGGGGTAAAAAATAGCTACCAGTGTAAAGATTTAATCAGCTTCTTTACTAGGCGCCTTGCCATTAGCTTTGCAAGTGTGAAATTAAGTCACTGAATGTGCAAGTATTGCAGGCAGATAAGCTGTTCGGTATTTGATTCCAATTCTGACTTAGCTTCCGTCGCATATATTTTAGGTGTTTTCCTGGAAAACAAGTGCGAGATGTAGTCACTCGATATGCAAGTATTGCAAGCAGATAAGTTGCTCGGTACTTGCATAAAACTCTGGCTTAGATTCGAGCATATATGCTTTAGAAGCTTTCCTAGTAAATCAGGAGGGTGTTAAGTTTTTTCTATAAATATTATCTAAATTCACTTGGAAGGTTCCTGATCTTATCCTGAAACATGACTCGTTTTTTCAAGGATGACTTCTAAATTCTGCAGAAAGATTTCAGGTTAATTTCAGGAAGTTTACCGACTTTCAGCCGGGAACATCCTTGCTTTTTTTAAAGATATATTTCTAGCAAAAAGTAGGCATACTAGCTTCCCATTTCTTTCCAGTATCGTTCCTGAAATTTATACATTGAAATTATCAATACCACGTATTTTTGTTTAAAATAAATTTCATCTGTATTCCCTTTTCTTTGCTTTTCTTCTTCTTTTATTTCGTTTAAAAATTTTCCTGCACTAAATTATTTGGAATTTTCAGAAATTCTAATAATATAATTTATTTCCCAACAAAAAAAAGTAATGAATTTATTTTGATTATTTGATTTCTTTTAATAGTTTACATTGTCTTTATTTTTTAATTTGTTTTTATGTCATTTTATTTTTTCTTGCAGTCAGACAAAACTTAAGCACAGCTTTTTGGCGTATATAAGCTCTGTTAATCAATGGGGAGGGAATTATTAACCAAATCAACCATTTAGATACGACGGGTGAAATTTGCTTCTACATTTGAAGGAAGCAATTGCCTGTTTATTGATATTTTGATTGTTGAAATTTTAACCTTAACTCCCGGGAATTAACCTTAACTCCACTAGATAGCATTAATTGTACCTCAAATTACAGTCTTACCAGTAAACCAGTTAAGTTACCGGATCCAGTTCAGCCTAGTGAAAATAAAGCATTTCCCTCCATGTCAAACATTGCCAGAAAATATTATCAAATTATAATACTTATTAAATTTTTGGGGCTTCAAGAATGACGTAATGCCTTCAAGCATGCTATAGCGCAAGTTTCATTGTTGGTGACGTCAGAAATAGTTGGTCATTTTTGGTGAACTTTACTCGATTAGTGATTTTCGTATTGTACATAAAAGGACGCGGAGCAATGAAAAAATCGACTTAGATTTTTAAAATTGCTTTCCTTTCGTTTCTTAAAACAATATATATATATATATATATATATATATATATATATATATATATATATATATATATATATATATATATATATATATATATATATATATATATATATATATATATATATATATATATATATACTAAGCTATATCTAACGACTGAAACAGAATATTATGTTATTGTTTGTAACACATTTATTTTCAAATAAAAAATATTCTCTAAACGTCGGAAATCTAATTTATGACCTTAGTTCTTACAAAAATAAGTCAACGTATTTTAAAAACAACGACTGTTTATTCTTCTCTAGAACTCATATATTTCTAAACAGATCTTTATTTTGAACGGATTTGTAGTAATAAATCATCTATACAATAGATTTAAAATTCTGTTAATGTAATTCCTGATTAAGAAAAACAAAACAAAAAAAACTTAAGTTTACGGCAGAAAATTAAAGTACTATATCAGACAGTTAAAGGAAACGGGATGTAATTGGCAAAATATGAAATGTCAAGATAACCAGTAGAAATGGAAGGTGACCTTCTCCGTTACCTTGGGGCAAGTGATAGTACTAGTAACCCTGGTAAGCTCGGTTATACAGCATGATTTTAAAAAAAAAATGATTAAATGAAAGCCTACCTAGGACCTTATCTTTAAACGCGTTTTACTCAAACTTGAAAATGTCCACTTACATCCCTTTGCTTCTCACTGCCCCATACATCTAATCACTAACGCACAAAGAGGTGTTTTCTAACGCTGTAATGATATTGATTAAAAAAAAGAAAATTTTATTTTCGCTCCGTTAGTAAGGAGGCTAATTATAGGTAAGTTGCTGTCTGAAAATAATCTTAATTATCATAATGAAAAATACGCAGTTATGTAATATATCAAGCAGGATTGATAATTAAAACTCATTTTTTTTCATTGAAAAAAAATTACAAATGTCGTCTAATTTCCAAAAATATTAAATTTGAATAATGAAACAATATATGTATACTGAAAAAAGTATTTTTAACGAGCGTGGTGGCAGAAATGTTTGATTCATTCGGTTTTTAAAATTAAGTTACTTTATTTTTACTCGCAGTAGCAGTTTAAGTTATACATTGTATAATCCTTCTTAAACTAAAGATATATATATATATATATATATATATATATATATATATACTTAAAACGTAATGTTTCGTTGTCACAACAAAGAGAGATGAAATATTATAGCACAATATTTTCTCAGTAAATCTCAAAACAAAAGTAGGAAAATTTATTGTGGTTTTTAAAAATAGCTAAAACTTGAATCCTGCTTTGAAAGTATGATTTATGTTCTCTTGCTCTAGTTTAATATGAATTATTACCCCATGTTAAGACGCTACTTATTGCGCTTAAATTTGTTCAAAAAATTTAAAGATAAATTGAGTTATTAATCTTTACAGCAAATTTAATTTAGCTTCGTTATCATTTGATTTTTGATTACTTAATTAAGGGAAACTAATACTTAACAAGTTAACATTTTGAAAACTAATATTTAACAAAAGAAAAAAAGAAAAAATATGTATCTAATGTTTTAAAACTGAACATGGCTTATATAATATTATACAAAGACTTAACATTTCTTTCAAACTCTTAAGAAATGTTTAATTTTAGGTTTTAAGGATTTCTTTTGTAGTTAAGTAGTTTTATTACCATGATTTTGTTGTGTAAGGCAGCTATGTGTTTTAACGTTCAGGCAACCACTTCGGATCGTTTTGGAATCGTTTACGAGAACCTTTTTTTTTTTTTTTTTTGTTTACTCGTTTTTCAACTTGTAAAGTTCATGTTCGCGTAAAATTCAGAAAAATAAAACACTTTTTCTCCAAGAAATAAACGTTTTCATTAGGAAAAAAAAATGGAATTGAGCTTCATTTGTGAGGGAATGTGGGGCAAAGTAATATATTATTTGACCACGTGAAAATGTGAAATATTAGCCCTGCTTTCAGCGCCACCTATCTATTAATATTTGCCCATTCTATGCAGTAACACATGCAGTCTATTGCAGTCAAGAAAAAATTATTTCAGAAAATTACTATGATAATACGGGAAATTTTCAAAAAATGATACTCATATTGTATTATTTCGTTGAAAGCCAAAAATTGTTTTGTTATAATTAAATTATAAAGTTCTCATTATGAACGTTTTAAATTATTACAGACATACTAATATTCGGTGCAATATTTGTTTAATACAGTCGAGCCCGCTTAATGGAATAGGCAATTTGCCATAAAAATTTAATCTAATAAGCGGGATATTCCATTATCCGGGATAAAAATAACCCACATCAACGGTGTAGTACATTGGAATTTTATTACATTAGCGGGATATTCTATTATCCGATATTCCATTAAGCGGGCTCGTCTGTATTTAGCTTATTTGTATTTTAAATGCTTTGTACTGTTAGTCAAGTTTATGAGAGGCAAAGTAATTGAGGAAAAGTCAAATACTTCATTTTAATTACGTATTCAGTTATTTATCAAACCACTAACTTATTCATTTCTTTATTATTTAATCTACATTCCTTCATTTTTAAGTCCTTTATTTATTCATTCATTCTCTTATTTTATTATCATTCACTATTTTATTCATCCATTTATTTTGTCTCGTATACTGATTATTGATTTTTTTTTTTTTTTTCATCATTTGTTTCATCACCATGGATCACTGGGATGGATCGTGAAATATATTTTTTCAGAACCAAAAACAATAATGAAAAATGTATATTAATGAAATACAAGACAATATGAAAATCTAGAAGCAATTGATAGTCCAGCTGAAAATAAATCTAAACTTGTTATCAAAGAAAACAATTATGTATTGGAAGTCGTTACCATGCAAATGAAAAAAAAAAAAGATGAATGTGAAAACAAGAACAGATATAGAAACACTTTTTTTTTAAACCTGATGCCGATGATGTTGGAATTATTACTAAGGGTGAAGTGATAATGATTCTTCCTCAGTCAACTTTAAATAAATGCTGCCGTTTAGTGTTTCCTTTCATATTCAAGTTCGGGCGGATACAGAGGGAGGGTGTTGATTCGTGACCCCTCGCCCTAAACAGTTGACAGTTGTATCAATGCATCGTTAATTTATGTGATCATCATATGGATGGATGATGAATATCATTCAAATATATTATTTCACATTAGGTTTAAATAATCAATAAATAAAATTTAATTTTTTTTTCAATATTTTTTATAACTTAATTATATGTTTGATTTAGGAAATATTTGAAAAAATACTTGCTTTCAATGCTTCTGAAATTAACTAATAATGTTCATACCCCACTGGGTGCTTCTTTCTTTGCCGATTTGGGGTTTTTGATTGAGAACCCAAACAGTCTCAGAAATGTTTCGCCCAAAAAACTTAATATTATTCAAAATGACCCCCCCCCTCTCTCAAATGCTGGTTTGTTTCTGCCCCTGTTGACGCTTTAGTAATTTCATTTACTTATTCGGACCGCTAATATTTGAAACAAAAGGCTGTTAGTGGAAGTATATTGCTTATTTTTAAAGTACAATTGCATTGTTCTATTTCCGAATGAATATTCAAAAACCTTTTGAAATTGTATAGCAATCCTTGTACTGCGATTAACTAATGAGATTTTACTTCACTTTTTCTTGAAAAAAGTTAAACCTTAGTTTTTAAAATCACTTTTTTATTTCATAATGTGAAGTTTCATAAATTAGCGCGTTTGTTTCATCTTGTCTTATTATCAGCGTTAGTAGTCAGGCGTTGTGCTGGTCAGTATGCAAAATCTTACATTTAAGTTTTACCACTGCGTTCAACGCATTTCTATTGTAATATTTTTTAAAACAAATGTTCAATGAATACCTTTTCAGTTATATATACAGGTAGTTATCAAAATAATGGAAACACTCTGTGACAAGTGTGTTGGGAATCGCTACTCTGCCGTAAATGTTCTGTTAATAAAGGTGCCTTCTCACTGTAACCACTAACACTGGTGAATCCAGATGGTGGTTGAGTTCCGTGGTCACTTTTGCGGCTATTAATCGATTTGTAGACATTACAATCCGCTTTAATACCCATCGGTTTCTTTCACTAAGCTTATCTTTCATTCCACTATTTTTCATTGCCGAGCTTGTCTTACCGCGCTGTGTGTATGTTGTCATGACTTTAGATACTGTACCTCTACACTGTAAAAACGATTCAGAAACGTTCCTGGAAAATAATAGGCAGCTGATGTGCCCAATTTCTTCCAGTAACATTTCTTGGACAAACCAGGAACGTTTTCCGCTAAAAGTCAGTAACCTTTCTGAAATTAACCTTGAAATTTTCTGAAGAAATCCGAAATCTCCCCTGTTAAAGCCAGTCATGTATCTAGAACCTTCTAGAAAAATTACGTAGGTTTAGTGTTATCGAGTAGAACCTTCTCGATATACCAAGAAGGCTCCATACAAATCAGAGCGACCTCGGCCAAAGCTATGCAAGAAGGAACCAGCCATATCATTTTGCCTGCAATTCCTGCTTTGCAAAGCTGTAGCTATCCATTAACTTTTTCGCTCATCATTAAGAGCTTAGTCAACCTGGACAGGCCGTAAACAACCATAGGCCGATACACTTAATAAACACGCTCATTCAATCTTTAAACTGGTTGCTCAAAATAATTTCCACAACAGTGAAAAGTCTGCACGCGTGCATTTTGTAGCGATTCAGGAAACTTTTTTGTGAAGATACTTGTTTTTACGGGGAAATAGGTGAAAACGTGTGAAATCCCGAGACGTTCCACGGAAATAACCAGTAACGTTTCGGAATTTTTTTACAGTGTAGAAACGCTAAAAAGTTGAGGTGTTTAAGTTACACTTGCTCCAACTAGACGCGCTCCAACAGTTTGTCCTCTTTTAAAATTTGAGAGGTCCGACATTTTTCGCGCTTGAAAAAAATCCAAGACTTCCAGAACTTTAATTGAGCCACCATATACTACCAGAATATGTACAGTGCTATTTACGAAAAAAAAAAAGATAGCTAGTTTTATTTTCTATAACTTACGAAGCGCATTCAAAAACGTCACTTTTATTCGCAGGTGTTTCCATTATTTTGATAACAAACTGTACCTCATATGTATTGAAGCATCTTGTTGCGTCATTAAGCTACAGACAAGCCTTGATTGTTTAGCGAACTCTAGAAAATCGTCTGCGAGACTCCGCAGAACAACTCAACGCAGCATGGGCGCCTAGCGCAGTTTTTGATTTTAGCTTGTTCGCCGACTTGCTCGAATAGGGTTGTGTTTTTGTAGAGCTCCCGCAACGGAGCATAGCTTTCTTTTACAACAGGGTATTAGTCCCTAAAGCTATATTGGTTAGCTGTAAATGATTATTGGAATCATGTTGTAAATATTTTTAAATAGTTTATAAAGTCTTTTTCTAAAAGCAATTAGTCATCACTGAAAACAAAACTTACAGTCCACTTAGAATATCGCCGAATCATTGGTCACGTCAGCCGCAGGTAAATTGAATCTGAATTTCATTGAAACTATTTATAGTTGAAGAAATTTGTTAATAATCATGACGGAAAAAGATAGTATAGTTACTCGTCAGAATAAAGAACAATTAGTGACTCTTAATCGCCAAAGGGGTGCTTATAAAGGACAAATAACAAGAATTGCTACATTCCTTGAGGATGGAAAGACAAAGGATTCCTTGGAATATCAAGTCAAATTGGATAATCTGCACAAGCTCGTTTCGAATTTGGATGAATTAAAATTCAAATATTTTGAAGTGGTTATTGATGAATCAGACTTAGAAAAGGACCTAGACGTCTTCACAGAAATTGAAGAACTCACTGAAAACTTAGAGGTAAGACTGAGAAAATTCTTTTTTTCTAATACTAATAGTAATCAAATTGAAAATCGAAATGATTTGAATAATTCCAAAATATTTAGTTCGAATGTTAATTTTAAATTGCCTGAAATGCCATTGCCAAAATTTTCTGGAAGTTATCAGGAATGGTACACCTTCAAGGAACAGTTTCTCACATTAATAGATTCTAATGATAGCTTAAATGACACGCAGAAATTATATTATTTGAAATCGACTTTAAGTCATAGTGCATTAGAGGTAGTTAGTAAAGATGATTCTTATACATCCCTCTTTAAGGCTCTAGAAGATCGGTTTGAAAACAAAAGATTCGTTGTAAATTCTCACATGAATGAAATATTATTAACGGAAACGTCAAATCAAGATCCAGCAAAAAGCCTAAGATCGGTAGTTGACGGATGTCTTAAGCACATTCGGGCTCTCAAAACGATAGGTTTGGAACTTAATAAATTTTCCGAAGTAATGTTAATCAATGTCATTCTCAAAAAATTAGATAAGGAAACGAGAAAGCATTTTGAACTGTCATTGACCTCCATGGAATTACCCGCTTGGGAAGAATTTATAGCCTTTTTGCAAAAACGATGCTTAGTTCTAGAAAATTTACATAGCCATGCAACCGTAAAACCTAAGAATTTAACATACGAAAAGAATCAAAAATTTAAGAATTTGATGGTGAAGAGTAATGCCGGTGAAAGAAATACAAGTTGTAGTGTTTGTCAATCACCTAATCATTCTATTTTCAAGTGTGATAAATTCTTAAAATTAGAAGGATAGGATAGGTATTTAACAGCTAAAAAACTTAATCTTTGTCTGAATTGTTTGAGTACTAAACATAAAATTATGCAGTGCCCATCAACATTCCTTTGTTCCATCTGTTCAAAAAAAACATCATAGCTTGCTTCATCGAAAGGAATATTTGGCGCCAATTAGGAATCGTAGTCTAAAGAGCGACAGCAACAGCCTCATAAATAAAAAGGATATTCCTTCCGCTTCAAAGGATCCCATCCACTAGGAATGACGTATCGTCTGAAATTTCGCAATCAATCCAAAATGCAAATACGAATCTCAAATAAAGATAATTCCTTTAGTAGAACAATTGAATTCTACATTGTTCCAAAAATAACAACTTGGGTACCTTCAATTGATCTGGATACAAAGAATTTAGAAATACCAAAAGATATCGAACTAGCCGATCCTAACTTTGGAAAATCTGCTAAAATAGACAATCTGCTAAAATAAAAAAAGTTTAGCTCCAATAGGCACTATTGGAGCTAAACTTTTTTTCGAAATTCTAAAATTTGAGAAACAGAAAGTTTCTAGCTTAATATTTCAAAACACCGTCATCGGGTACATATTTTCCGGATCACTAGGGAATCAAGGTTTGCAGACATTTTGCGGTTTAACAAAACAAACTGATGTATTAGAAAAAAATCTTCAAAAATTTTGGAAAATAGAAAGTGTTGAGGACGAATTTATTCTTCTCAGGGACGAAGAAAAAAAAATGTGAAAATCATTTTTTAGAAACATATCACAGAGAGAACACAGGAAGATTCGTAGTTACTATGCCGCTAAAAGAAGATCCGACAGTTTTAGGGGATTCAAAATTAATTGCTGAGAAAAGACTGCAGCAGTTGTGGAATCGTCTGGAAAAAACTCCCCTAATGCAAGAACTTTATTATAAGTTTATTGATGAGTACGAAACTCTTGGTCACATGACAAAAATCAAGGTAAACAAAGAAGATGCAGGTTGTTACTATCTTCCACATCATGGAGTTAACCGTTCTGAAAACCCTACAACCAAGCTCCGTGTAGTATTTAATGCTTCAAGCCCTTCAACAAATGGTAAATCATTGAATGATATTCTTTTTAAGGGACAAGTTAAGGAAGATCTTTACGAAATAATGATTCGTTTCAGAAAACATAGGTTCGTGTTTCTCGCTAACATCGAAAAGATGTACAGACAAATATTGATAAATCCAGAACAAAGAAAATTATTAAGAATTTTATGGAAATCTGATCCTAAAGGCCCAGTAGAAACCTTTGAATTAAACACCGTCACTTACGGCACATCGTGCGCACCTTTCTTAGCAATACGAACTTTGAAACAACTGGCTGAAGAAGAAATATAAAAATTTAGCAAAGCATCTGAAGTCCTTAAAAATGATTGTTACATGGATGATGTCTTAAGTGGAGAAGGCAGTCTTGAAGCTGCACAAGAACTCCAATGTCAACTAATAGAATTTTTGAAGTCTGCTGGAATGCACCTTCATAAGTGGAAAGCGAAGATTCCAAATTACTTGATTGTGTCAATAATGGATGTTTGGAAAATTATTCTTTCTCAGAGAATGAAACTAAAGCATTAGGAGTGACTTGGAAACCCACTCTGGATATCTTCACTTTCAAGGTAAAAAGTGAACACCGTGAAAAATTAACTAAAAGGACTATACTCTCGGACATTGCGCGACTCTTCGATCCCCTTGGTCTAATTGGACCTGTGATCACAAGAGCCAAAACCTTTATGCAAGAACTTTGGAAACTAAAATTAGACTGGAACGACCCGGTTCCAGATTTTATCGTGAATTCATGGATACGTTTTACAAACTCTTTGAAATCTTTAGAAAGTTTGACCATTAGTCGTTACATTTTGAGCCCGTGTGCAAAACTTCTAGCGTTGCATGGATTTGCAGATGCCTCATCTATTGCCTTTGGAGCCACTGTCTTCCTCCAATCTTCATCTCATTCCCAAACCTCTTGCCACTAAATAAGTAGCAAATCTCAAGTAGCTCCTTTGAAAACTTTAACTATACCTAGACTAGAGCTTTCAGCATGCCTGCTATTAAGCAAGTTAGTCGTCAAAGTTTTGAAATCTTTAAAACTGGACATTGACAGTGTCTATTTATATACTAATTCTAAAATAGCCTTAGCATGGATCGAAACCCCGCCATGGAAACTAAAGAGATTTGTGAGCAATCAAGTGGCTAAAATTCAGCACCATACTCAGAACTTTCATTGGCACCACATTGTGTATGGAGATAATCCCAGTGATTTAATACCGCGCGGCTTAGATGCTACAGACTTGGTGGACAATTCCGTTTGGTGGTATGCCCCGGATTTTCTCACTCGTCCTAATAGTTTCCCTGAACCAGCAAGCCCTCATCTATCATCAGAGGACCAGGGAATGATGTTAGAAGAAATGAAGGACATTTCTACCGATACTTCCACTAAAAAAACTACCAGCCTGTGTGGACTTACAAAGTTAGCTGTTTCACCAACACCCAATGACTTTAAAAATGATCTTTTTTCTATAAGCAATAATTTCATGAAACTAATTAGAGTTTTTAGTTTTATTTTTAGATTTGTTTATAACTGTCGCAATTCAAATAGCAGAAGGTCAGGACCACTGACAGCAATAGAGCTAAGGAGTAATGAAACCTATAACAGGTACATAACAGGTATATAACAGGTTAAACAGGTACAATCGATTTGTTTTGCTGAAGATATCCAAAATCAGAAAAACCAGAGTTGTCTTTCAGCTAAGAGTAAATTGAAGTATTTGAACCCTTTTTTTAGATCCAGAAGGTGTACTTCGAGTAAGAGGTCGCCTGGACCATTCTAATCTTAGCTATGAGAAAAAACACCCAATTGTATTGCCCCACGACCACAAAATGAGTGAAATTATCTTTGAATATTTTCACAAGAAGTTTTTTCATGTTGGACCACAAGCTTTATTGCATCATGTCCGGCAAAATTATTGGATAATTAATGGAAGATCACTAGCTCGTAAAATTGTTCATAAGTGTTTAGTCTGTTTTAGAAATAAACCTAGAGGAGTCGATCAAATAATGGGAAATTTACCCTCAGAAAGAGTCAATCCTAGTCCCCTTTTTAAGGAGTGTGGAATTGATTTTTGTGGTCCTTTTTCCATTAAATACAAAAATCAAAGAAAAGGGACTCTCAATAAAATTTTTGTAGCATTATTTGTCTGCCTCGCAACCAAGGCAATCCATTTAGGTCTAGTAACTGATTTAAAATCGGAATCATTCATTGCTACCCTTAAAAGGTTCTTCGCTCGCAGTGGTAAAAATTCCACAATTCTAACGGATAATGGCACAACTTTTGTTGGTGCAAATACTGAGCTGAAAAAATTGCATGCCTTAGTAAAAAATCCTGACGACACTTTAAGTGATTATTTGGCTTCTGAGGCTTTTAACTGGAAATTCATCCCCCCCCCCGCTCACCCAATTTTGGTGGATTATGGGAGGCTGGGGTGAAATCTTTTAAACACCACCTCAAAAGATCAGCAGGTAGTTCCCCATTAACTTTAGAGGAATTTTGGACCTTGATTGTCCAAATAGAAGGCATTTTAAACTCTCGCCCTTTGCTACCTTTGTCGTCGGACCCTAACGAAATTGAAGTCTTAACGCCAGCTCATTTCTTGATGGGTCGTCCAATAACATCGATAGTGGAACCAGATATCAGTAGTCTTAGTGATAACAAGCTGTCTAGTTGGCAAAAAATCACTAAAATATCACAAAATCTATGGAGAAGATGGCAGCACGATTATCTTAACCATCTTCAGCAACGAAATAAATGGTTCATTGAAAAGAAAATTCTTAAAGAAGGAACAATGGTAATCATTAAAGATGAAAATTTACCCCCTTGCAAATGGTCTCTAGGTTAAATCCTTAAGATCATTGCTGGTTCTGATGGAAAGGTTAGAGTGCTAGAAATTAAAACACCATCAGGTTTAGTAACCAGAGCCATACCGAAAATTTGCCCTCTTCCCATAGAAGGGAATGCATAATTAGTATTCATGGACATTTCAATTCTTCTTATCATTTTGTGTTTCTGTCTTATATTATTTTGCATACTTAAATTTATTTTAGTTTATATATTTAGTCCAGATTGTAATCTCATTGCATGTTGAGACATCTCACGTGGGAGCCGGTATATAGCATCATTACGCTACAGACAAGCCTTGATTGTTTAGCGAACTCTAGAAAATCGTCTGCGAGACTCCGCAGAACAACTCAACGCAGCATGCGCGCCTAGCGCAGTTTTTGGTTTTAGCTTGTTCGCCGACTTGCTTGAATAGGGTTGTGTTTTTGTAGAGCTCCCGCAACGGAGCATAGCTTTCTTTTACAACAGGGTATTGGTCCCTAAAGCGATATTGGTTAGCTGTACATGATTATTGGAATCATGTTGTAAATATTTGTAAATAGTTTATAAAGTCTTTTTCTAAAAGTAATTAGTCATCACTGAAAACAAGACTTACAGTCCACTTAGAATATCGCCGAATCACATCTAGAAACTAACTTTCAGATAAGAGAGGAGAGACAACTTTAAAATGAGACCGAGAAGCTCAAAAAAAAAAAAATCCCTGTTGCAGTTTTGCACTTACAATAAATTTAAAGATTTATAGTATATGTATCAATATTTAAAATATTTTTTCAAGCTATCTGGTAATAAGATTAAAATATTTTTGTGCTTCAGTTGCCTTTGATGTAATTCACTAAAGCAAATAATTATGTAACTAACAAACTCTGACAGCGACGCTTTTAATAAAGACAGCCGCTTAAGGTTGAGTGACATACTCTCGATTGTTGAATTAGTAATTAGTATTTTGTGTAACTTCAGTATAATACCGGCAATATTTGATGAACTGATTTTGTATTTCATAAAATGTGACAGCGGCACTGTTTTGAACTCAACTTCATTATGATTGAAAACCTTTACATTTAACGACACAATAACATTGCATTTGGTTTATACATTTTCAAGTTCATTCTTCTTAAAATTAAACAAGAAAACGGAAAGGTATTCGCATTTTATATACTGCTCGACATTGAAAATGCAACACCAAGAAGGAATAGTCAGAAAGTGATGAAATTTGGGAAAAAGGCAAAGAAGCAAGGAATAATAAATGATGTTAATTTCAAAATGATAGCAGAATACAGAGCGAGAAGTGCGTCGTCTCAGAATTATGTAGGACCACCACGGACAGCGATACACAAAGAAACACGTCTAGGTATAGAGTCAATAAGGGGCGGATGGTGTCCAGAGAGATGGCTCTCCATTCCCACACATGTTCGATTGGTGACAGGTCAGGAGAGTATGGTGGCTAGGGAAGCATCTTTGGGCCTTGGAGAGCATGTTGACATGCGATCACTGTGTGGTCAGGCTTTATCCTGCTGAAAAATTGCATTAGGTAGCCCTTGAAGGTGATAGTGCCCTGAATACGAACTAGAGGTGATATGGAATTGTACGCAATTGCGCCCCAAACCATTATGCCACATTCTCGGGCGGTTGGACGTTTCACAGTTACTGCCGGATTAGATCTGTCTCCATGTTGACGCCACACACGTATGCGGTGACTATCACAGCATAAACAGAAGCGGGATTCATCTGAGAACACGACGTTTCGCCATTCTGTCATAAACGTCGCTCTAGTCCGGCATCATACTAAACGTTTCTGTCTATGTTGTTGGGTCAATGGCAATCTTCTTAGTGGACGCCGTGATTGCAGACCACGTGCGACCGACCCTAGTGAAAATGACCAGCTTTTAACGCCTTAAAGGCGGTTTTTGGACAGGCGGCAAAAGACGGTCAATGCCGGCTTTGACCATCTTTATCTCAGATGGTAATGACCAGCTTTAACCGTCTTAAGATTAAGACGGTAGAGACCGGCTTCAGCCGGCTAAGGCAATGAAAGCCGGCATTGACCAACTGTTACCGCCTGCCCAAAAACCGCCAGCTTACTATACTAATTACAAGGATAAAGCTTATGCAAATAACACAAAAGGTTACAGTTTTAACGCATCTCACAAAACAATTCCTATTTTACTCTGCTTAAGTATATGATTTTTACTATTGTATTTTAAGATTTGAGAAGAAGATGGATTCAAATGCAGAACGGTTATATAATCCCAAATATAATAAAAAACATGGTGGTGCTTAGGGTAATCTCATACAATTCTGATATTACATACAACATTGTGACATTTAGAAACAATAGATTAAAAAGCAACAACTAAATGCAAACAGGACACTTAGTTCTCCTAATTGGGAGAAAATATACTTTAATTTTAAAAAGAATGTAAAAAAAAAGTATTTATATTAAGTTTAAAGAATACAATAAATACAATTTCAAAGCAATCAGATTAATATTACTTTTATACCAATAATGAAAACACTAAAGAGTTTAGCTTGCTGTTGTAAGCCAACAGGAATGTGCAACAGTTATTTCAGGACCTTCTAACAACGGTCGGAAAAATATTAACAAGACAGATTTAGACACTGCTGGTCGGTCTTTGAATTTGTTGGGGGCCTACAGAGCTGAGCTCTTTTACCCCGAAACTGAAGGAAGTAAGTCTCTTTGTATAACGCAAAACGCCGAAGCTACATTGCGTCCCCGCGAACGGGGCAGTAAGTTAGTGAGCATTTCTCACCGGAGGAGTGAGTCAAGCGCCCGAAGGGAGCAGCCAAGCTGCATCAGTACCAAGTCATTCTTAGGGATAGGGGAGCTTTTCTCCCCAGGGTTGCGTACGGAAGTCAGGCAGGAGCGCATCTTCATCTGGGGGCGCCAAGGGCAGTCGATAGTTCTGGCGGGATGAGCCAATCCGCAGTTGGTGCAGAAGGGACCTTTTTCTTTATTGGGGCAGTCTTGCAGTCGGTGAAGGCCGGCGAAGAAGATGCACCATTCCGTGATGTAGGTGTAGGAGCAGTGCCCCTACCTTTGGCAAGGGAAACAATGGAGTGGGCCACGACGGGGATGCAGCTTCTCCAGGTGGGTGATGAAATCCCCGACTTTCATTCTTTTCGTAAAAAAAATGTCCTCTTCTCTGCTTTCGAGTTTCCTGAGATGTACGCAGAAGATGGGGAGAGGGCCTTTCCGGTTGATGAATTGGAGTACGTGAATCAAGTCTTGCTGAAGTTGCCGGAATGCAGATTTTATATCCTCCTGGTCAATGTCAGATGGGAGTCCTTTAACTAGACACGGGTTGGAGGGATATAGCCGATGGTTGGGGCGTGGAAGTCGATAGCATGATCTTTAGCGTAGTTCTCCACTTCAACTTGGCCATTTTCGGAACAGGGGGTAATGATCCTCACCCGTGATGAAAATCCTCTTCACTGTTCTTTTTCTTGATTTCCTCGATAACAGTCTTAGGATTGGCAGCGTTGATAAGCACGACTGGTTTTCTTTTCTTTTGGCTGGAGGCACTGCTCAGCTTTTAGTGAAGGATCTTATTTTCCTCTTCTAAATGGGCGACCTTCTTGAGCAGGATCTCTGCCTCCTGGTGCTGCTGTAGTAATATTTTCTGGGTTATGCAGTGGCCGTATCTGAACATGACTCTCTTCAGTAGTACCGCATCTCTTTTGAAGATTTCCTCGCAAGAAACTTTGTCTATCCTTTTTCCTGCGGTTACGAGTTTTTGTTTTAAGTCCTTCAAAAATTGCATATCATGACTTGTTAATAGCGTCACCTATTCCTGACCATACGATGCCTAAATCCTTGCATGTGGCTTCGAGTGTTGGGTAGTCTTCCATCTCATTGTCGGAGTATGCTGATGTAAACGAGCAATGACTTTGCGAGTCATCATTCTTCCTCATGTCTTGGCTGGAATCACTGCCGGCGTGAAGGGGAAGGGACGCCGCGGTCATGGGGGGAACCCCGCTGGCCCCAAGCAGGGCCTTTTGGTTGTTCTGCCCCTTCGAGATTTTTCGTTTCGCCATCTCAGTAGAGCATGTCTTCCTCAGATCAATCCTGTCCCGAGTGTGTGTGTCGACTTCAAATGAATGGTGAGTAGACACTGCTGAACAGACCTTCTTTATGTGCAGTAGAGCTCGAAAATCCAAGGTAATTGGGGCTCATTCCACCTCGGGTTACGTGGAAAATTCTTTCAAATTAATTTTTTACCATTTTCTGATGACATAAGGAGTAGCCACTTTTACTTCCTCATAGAAAGAAAAGCAGTATTGCTGTCGTGAAAAATTATCACTGAAATTTCAACATAAATTTTGTTTTTAATTACCTCTAATTGAATTTGGGCTTTTTTCCACAAAGTCTGTATGTTTTTACCCGAGCATATTGGTAGGCAACCAAACATATATTTTGACCGAATCCATTTCAACGAGTTTTGTCATAACGCTTGTATCTGTGTGCTTGTGAGCATATATATCTCGCATATATATTTATAGACCGCAAACGTAACTGCACAGCATCAAATGTATCCGCGAACGGCGTGGGTCTATATTATTTAGCTATCATACCTGTTCCCCATTGTAGGGATAAGGGTGTGAAGAGATTGAATAAACATTAGCTAAAAAAATAACTTAACAATGTTCGATAACAATACAGTTAAAACAACCCGTTCTGACTCTCACAAGTTGGAAACTCAAGTCTCCATGCCGGCATGCCGTAGACACAACATTCTATTTTTGCGGAAGAAGTAGGAGTAGTCAATTACCTGAAGGAGTACGAATACTCGGGAGAGTGTGGATACATCACCACAAATCTATAAATTTTAACTTTGTAAGGCTCTTCAACAAAATTGTTTCAAAGAAATGCTAATGATTTTCATGGAAAATAATTAAAATTTAAGTAAGAATAGATTTAAGTTTGAACACAAAATAAAATATTGCAAAAGTTTTTATTTCTTTCGCCATCTTTTAACTCAAGAAAAACTTAAATGGCATCAGTTTATTTATTAACGAATTTGTTTGTTTACGTTTGCTCTTCATGGTAGCTCGGCTCGTTTGTAGACAACAAGCAGCCCTGTATAGAGAGCTGTGAAAATCATACTGCACTAATAACATTTAAAAATTAAAACTAAATGTTTTTTTGATTTACTTTTGTCCTACAATAATTTACATTGTTTAAAATATAAATAAAAGTGTTCAAATGCTAACAAGCCTCCTTTTGGTCTTGTAGCCTTTCACTGCACTATCATATTTGATGCATAATTTGTTTTCTCAGTGTTTTGTCTTTTTCTAAATGCTGTGTTAAATTAGGAACATGAATGCATGCCAAAAAATCATTATTTGAACCACATTAAGTGTAGTTGACATCGATAGTCAGTTAATTTTTCCTTTTGCACATTTTGACACATTTACAAATTTTTTAGCATTTAGTCTTACTTCTTTAATGGTTTCATAAATTGCTTATATGATTACATATCATAAACCTCTTCGATGAAATATATTACTTACTTTATAAACACAGTGAGGGATTTCGATTTCAGGTATCGAAAATGTGACAACATCCCTTCTATAGAAAATGCTTTAAAAAAAAAATCCTACCCAAAAGGAACTAGACAATCACAATCTGACACTTTTTTGCTTATTTTGGGAAAAAAAAGTAATTTTATTTTTTATCCATTACTTATAATTGGCATCTTATTAGTTTAGTAAATAATATTTTATTATTATGTTTGCAGAATAGTGAAAAAACAAAGAAGTTATACGAACAAAAATTTTAATGTTATCGCTATCAATATTCTGCATGTATAATATCATAAAAAGTATGCAATCAAAGTTTAGTTGCCGGGTGCCTTTTGACAACTATTTCAATATTTTGTCTGATTTGATGGCACCAAATGGATTTTTTTTTTTGTATCATTAACCAAATTAGTATTGCCTGCTTGATCTTTCAAATTGTCATCCGTACTTAACTGTAGATTTTCCTCTTTGGTACAAAGTGGCAATGAGCAATGACAGCCTTCACCAATTGGGGTGAAAGTTGATACCGGCTTTGATCAAGATAGTCAAAGGCTGTAAAGGTGATAGAACCATCTTGCCTGAAGCTACTACTGCCTTTGACAGTCTTCAAGTTAGGTGGTCAAAGGCGGTACCAGCTTCAAGCTGAAGGCAGTACCGGCTTGCAGCAAGACGGCTGAAGGAGGTACCGGCTAGCAGCAAGACGGCTGAAGGCGGTACCGGCTTGCAGCAAGACGGCTGAAGGCGGTACCGGCTTTTTTCTAAGGTAGCAGAAGCCGGTCATTTTTACTAGGGGAACGACGGAAAATGGTTCTGGTTGACACGGGAACATTCAACGTATCTTGCACCTGCTGCAGAATCGAGGAACAAGTGACTTGTGGGTCTGCTACAGCTTGTCGGTGGATGCGTCGATCCACGGGTTCTGACGTCACTCTGGCTGCCCCTGCACCCTCAATCTTACCACCTTTCGTTGTTCCAACCATCTTCGGCACAGCCGATTCGCCGTGCTCGCATCCATGTGGGTATCAGCTGCGATTTGACGTACGAACCAACCTCCCCTTCTCAGTCCGATCACCATACCCTTCGTAAAATCGCCTATCTGCTAGAAGTCCCTTCGTTGACGTCGGCCTGGCATCTCGTGTTACACGTATCCTCCAAGACAAAACAAAATTTCTTTGATAATACTCTAGTCAGAAATAACGATACGAATATTGCGTATTCTGCAAGTTCTTTCTCTTATATTTTATTTCATGTTCGTCGGAGAGCTGCTCATTTACCATCCTTATATATTATTTCTGTAGCCTGATTTTGATTTCTACGCGAGATTTTCCTCAATTCTGGATCGATTTCTTTAATTTACACCTTATTTTAAAGCTTATCGTGCAGGCTACTGACGAAAAATAGACCCACGGTTTAAAAATTGTTTTTTCAGGCAAAAAACCTGTTTTAAAGAACTAGAATGAGGTTTTCGGTTAAACTTATAACTTTAACTTGCACTGGCACCGACAGAGCTGAATAGCTTGATCGGCAGAGCATTCGACTGGTAACCAGGAGGATGCGCGTTCGGGCCCACGTCCGGACGATCTGCATCAGAAAATTAGAAAAATATCGCGCATTACATGAACAATGAATAACAAATATGAGGGAATACATGAGGTAGAAACGCTCCTAGCTGTTATGAAAACTTGATGCAACACGGAGCTAAATTGATACTATTTTGTAAGGTTTATTATTATTATTTTTAAGCTTTGACTCCGGGAAGAAAATTAAAGCATAATGTAAGCGAAAATATAAGTATCAGGTTTAAGATTTCAGACTACATTGGAATTGTGTTTTGTTCAGTAAAATATAATAAATCGTATGTTGAAATATAGATTCTTCCAGTGGCGTAGCTAGACCCGACTTTCGGGGGGGGGGGGGTTACTTCTTTTCTCTCTCTCTCTCTCTCTCTATATATATATATATATATATATATATATATATAATCGCTTGGAATTTTTTCCTTTTCTTTTTTTTTCCTCTTCTCTCTTCTTTTTCTCTTTTTTTTTTTGAGACTAACTTTTCGGGGGGGGGGGGGGTTCGTCCCCTAACCCCCCCCCTTAGCTACGCCCCTGGATTCTTCTAATGAGTTTTTGACTCTTTGTACAAATAAAAAAATACTACCTCAATTTAAAGGGTAATATATATATTTTTCTTCTTTTTGCAAAAAAGCAAATAGCGTATCACATTTTTACTACATTTGAAAAGCTGCGCTTAAAAAACAACTTAGTTCAAATTATTTTGTATTTTAACCGTGCTGTTAAATGATGAACACGTGCTGCCATCTAAGTCATAACGGTTCAAACAGCCTGCGATAACAAATTGTAAAATTTTTTAAAAATAAAAAAACTCTAGGCAAGAAAAAAAATTTGAAATTACCTGTGGATTTTTTTTTTTTTTTTGGTAGAGCGTTCGGCTATAAACTGTCTGAACTTCGGGCCAGTTCGGGCTGTCCGCCATAATAGCAAATTTACAGTAATATTACGCATTACATGTACTCATAACATACAACAGATAACACACGTAATAAAATAAATGCAGTGGGAATGCTATTTGGTATTTCGACTCCTTTACGCGGGCTACAGTTATCATTCAGATAAGTTGACTGCTAATCGAAGGGTGTTCTTCCCTTTTTTTAAGCTTTGACTCCGTCCAGACCACTGAGCATAATGTAAGCATAAAAAAAAGTATTAGATATACCTCAAGGGAATCCTTTTTGTGCAGAAAAACATTTTCATTGTATGCTGAAATGTAGATTTTTCTAATAGCAGTGTTCGAACTTTTGTACAAATGAAAAAATACTACGCCAAATTACAACTACGAGTTTCAACCATTAAATCTCTAATTATTTATTCGAATACGATACAAAACATTAAAATTATTATCAACTTCATTGGTAAGAAATCATTTTCTACTAGTCTGCTTTCGGCTGAAAAAAAAAAACATTTTGTCTACGTTTTAAAAATTACACTTAAAAACGGCTTCAGTTCAACTGCTTTTGGTTTTGAATTTTTTGTGTTCTATTAAAAGAAAAACAAGTGCGGGCTTTTAAGCCGTACAGGTTATACCCCCCCTGCTATGGGAAATTGTTGAATATTCAAAAATAAAAACACTTATTTTTTCTGCCGAATTTATTACTTCTCTAGAATGTTTGTTTCAATCGCTACGTGAGATCTTTCTCATTCTTTAATCAAATTCCATGTTTAACGAATAATTTTAAATCGAATCATACTGGCTAATGACAAAATATAGACGCATGATCTCATTATATTTTTTTCGGCGAAAAACTTTTTTACTGTGTTTTATTATGCATTCCTTCCATAAATAGCATTCGAAAAGGAAGGCACAGTTGCTAGGTTTGTTGGAGCGTCGTACTGTTAATCAGAATGGCGCCAGTTCGAATCCGTGCCACTAAATATCTCCTTCATGTTTCTTTTTTTTCCGTCAGATGCTCACATGGGCAGGACTGTATTTGCCACAACCTGTTTTTTAACATGCAAAATTACTGATTTTTCGCTTGTCACTCAGCTACACTTTTAATGATAATTATATTCGCATTGAAAATACGTACAACCCAAAGGGGAGCGATGATCAAATTATCACAACGTTGTATTTAACGAGGTTTTGTTACTGATGTCTTCAAATTACATGCCTTCTCTTGTGCGCTTACGTTTTTCGGTTTTTTTCATAATATTCTTTCGTTGAAATTTTTAAAGAGCGAAATGCCTTATGAAACGATTCGAAGTATAGTGCGGAGTTCCGCACGGGTCGACTAGTAAAAACACTTATTTTCAATCTAATTTGCTATTATTTTGTTCTAGAATGTTTGTTTCAATTGCCACGCGTAATCACCCTCATTTCTTAATCAAATTCCATTTTTTACTAATCATTTTAAAGCGTATCATGCTGGCTAATGACAAAACATAGACCCATGGCTTTATTTTTTCTTTTTGGCAAAAAATCTTTCTAGCTGTTTTGTATTACACATTGCTTCCATGCATTCGAAAACGAAGGCGCAACTGCTCGGTTGGTTGGAGTGTCTTGCTGTTAATCAGAATGGCATCACTTCGAATCCGTGCCAATAAGTGTCACTTTAATGTTTCTTTTTTTTTCCCCGTCAGATGCTCACATAGGGAGGACTGTATCAGCCACAACCCATTTTTTACATGTATAATTACTGCTTCTTAACGAGTCACTCAGTCATACTTTTAATGATATTTATGTTTGCATTGAAAATACATACAACCAAGAGGTGAGCGATGATCACACTATCACAACGTTGAATTCAACGAGGTTTCGTTGCTGATGTCTTCAAACTACATCTCTTCTTCTGTGCATTTATTTATTTATTTTTTAAATTCTTCTTCATAATGTTGTTTCCTTGAAATTTTTAAAGAGCGAAATTTCACATGAAACGATTCGAAGCACAGTGCGGAGTTCCGCACGGGTTGACTAGTCATTTATATAACTTAGTGATGTACGTCTATTCTAAAATTTGCATACATTTTTGAACTCTCCTTTTTGGTGTTGCATTTTCTATGTCGAGCAGTGTATTTCACCTTAGTTTAAAGTTAAAAACTGTTGTCTTAAATTATTGTTGTGTTCATAAAACTAAAATTTAAAAAATAATTTTAAAAATTAGTAAACTTTTCCCTTGCGTTAACTATTATACGAGGGATGTTTTTAAAGTAAGTACCGTTTTGAAATCAAAAAAAAAAAAAAAAAAAAGATCAATTACAGATAGAGCAACGAAATTTATTATACAAAAACCTAGCACCCTTACGCTATTTTTTGACATTCCTCCCATAATTTTCCAGGAATTTGTTTTAGCGTGCTATTATTGTTTGTATGCCTATTCTTAAAAAGAAATCAATCATGAGGAATCTTACAGGGCTTTGGTAGTGCCGTTTTTTAACTTTCTCCGGGTTGCCCCGACCTCGCTCGCAGCAAGTTTCACTTGTTTTGGCACCTGAAGTCTTTCTTTGGCGGTCGATGGCACAACATCAATGATGAGCTCAGAGAACATGTAACCCCTTTTTTGATTACACAGGTGGCAGCTTTCTACGAATAGGTATACAAAAACCTTTACCACGCTATAACTAACGGTAGAAGAATCATGGGAGCAATGTCAAAGTATAGCGTAAAATTGGTAGATTTTTTCTGCAATAAGTTTCTTTGCTCCATCCGTACTTGTCCTATTTAATTTCTAAACGGAATTTACTTTAAAAACAGCACTTGTATAAAAAGAAAAAATATGAAAACGCCTAAATATTACAGATATGTATTTTGGGGTTATACAGAAACCCTTTATCGATTAAATTGCTTAGAAAGGTTGCGATGTGTTAGACACCGAAATACGTATTTGCAATATATTAGTTTGGTTTATTAACTACCCAATGACGTCATTCGAAAAAGATAAATCCGCATTAGACTGTTAGTATGAAGTACATTAAGGTACATGCATTTCGTTTACGTTGCAACAGGTGTGCTATCACCATTATACTTAGGAGAAAGCGTAAGTAAGTTTTGACTACAGTCAAAATACATAAAGACAAATGATCATTCTTCGGTAGTTCTAAAAAGCTTTGCGCTTTACATATAAAACATATTTCACTAAAATATTCAAACCTATTTTACCATTGACAGTTTGAGCGGGCTTAAAATACGATCATTTTCCATTTATTCAACAATGCATTTAAATCAGTTCGCAAATTTATTAGGTACGTAATCGAAATTTCATGCCTTAGGTAATAATCTCGGATCAAAATTTCTAATCATTTCATGATAGTGAATTAGTTACAATGATATTAGTTTATTTTAATGTCCTCTAAGAAATACAGACGGATCTAAGAAGTGCTTTAAAATAGGGAAAGGTTGCCGTCAATGAAGCAAATAACACTTTTGACTTTTTTTTGGGAAATAGTTCAGACTTTATATTGACTATAGGAATAATTACACAGTATACAAGCGTACCTCGTATAGCACGGTACTTCTACAACATGGTTTCGATATTACACGGTACCAAATTTGCGATTATTATTACACGATTTTGATATTACTCTGTACAAAACTTAAGTTCATAACTACACGATTTTGATGTAACACGAATTTTAAAAGGAATAGTTCAATTTTAGTTCAATACACTGTTAAAAAATATATGAAAACAGCTGTATTGTTTTTACTTTGTTTTTATGATTTTTTATTGTTTTTGATAATTTTTCTTAAAAGTTTATGAAACTTTTAAGAAAAATTGTCTTAGGCTCAAAAACTTGGTTTCCCCATATACCACTAACTTTCAACTTTTAAATACATACTCAATTTTTCTCATCAGTATTCTAAAAAGGTGAATATTATTTTGTTCCCAATGCACATTGTAAGAAAATAACAGTAGGATTAAACATAAGCTAAATTTGGCAAACGATAAATGAAAAATGTAGTCGAAACAAAATATGAAATGAAATAAATAGTATGATTCTATTTATTTTATTTTAAACTGTGTTTCGTTGTTGTTGCTCAGATGAACTTTATTGCTACAGAAAAGCAGAGATATTTTTTCTTATAGAATGCGTTTTGTTCTTGCTACAGAAAGAAAAGTGGATTAACTTTCTTCTTGTTATGCATAACAGTTTTAATTTAAGGTATATAAAATGATTAAGTTTTATCGTTTATAACAACTCTTATTTTTAAATCAGTGGATCTTTGTATGTTCTGGTTTCCAGTTTGCGTTTATTATGCGCTATTGAGCCGATATTTCATCTATTATAAAATTTGCACCTTATGAATTGGTTTCGATGTAACACGGTACATATTCCTTGATTTACATTATTTCAAGGTCTCATATAACACGGTTCCGATATAACACGGAACATGGTTTCGATATAATACGGTACACATTCCTTGATTTACATTATTTCAAGGTCTCGTATAACACGGTTTCGATATAACACGGAACATGGTTTCGATATAACACGGTACACATTCCTTGATTTACATTATTTCAAGTTCTCGTATAACACGGTTTCGATATAACACGGTACACACTGACATGATTTATGATATGTACGTGAATAAGTAGGTTAAAAAATTAGTAAAAAAAACATTTATATAAAAGTTTTGTATAACACAATTTCGATACTACACAGAACGAATTTACCGTGTTATACGGTTAACTTGTATTTCTCCTTTGATAAAATATTCGCTTTTATGTTAACTGTATTCAATAAAGAATAAAAATTAAAAATAAATATTTTAGCATGTGGTACATTCATGGGAACCAGTTGTTATGGATGAACCATTGAGGTTCCATCGATGGACAAATAATTCTCAATAAGAAAATCAAACATTAAAATATAAACAGTTGTACACGAGATAAAGAAACACAGTTAATAGTAAATTATTTAAAAGGAAAGTTGGTTTTTTAAAATTATTTTTTATCACAGTGGAAAATTAAAATCCCCTCAGGACTCACACAACACAGCTGTTTTGGTCACCCCTTGCTCACCACTTGATATTTTCTAGCATGTGACTTACACTTCTTAGATGAAATTTCATGGGACCTCTTTTGAACAATTGGGAGTATTGTTTCTTCCAAGTTCAAAAATTTTTATCCTTCGAGGTTTTACTTGACGACAAGGATTATGCTGAAGCGCTTTGCATGCTCTCAGTTATCCGCTGTCTATATTTCGCTTATTTTGGTATTTTTCTTGAACAACAAACGTACTTGAAACAATATAAAAATGTACTTTAACCGGGGAGGTCGCGCGGGGGTCATTTTATGACCCCATGCCTTCTGCAAATAGTAATTGCCAAAAAACTAGCCATCGGTTCATTCTTTTCTTATCAGTAGCTAAGTTTGGTTCCCCCATTTACCTTTTGGTAGCAATTTGAACGGATTTTGGGCATTTGTGCTCTGCTGAAACACGTTTAGTCAGTTACTGGGGTCATAAAATAACCCCGTACGTCGTGCCGTTTGTTTTACAGACCAACTATTTTGAATGAATAATTCGATTATTTTATTTATATCCCTTCAGCATTAAAGTTATTTCATGTAAATAGGAATACCAATAGCATACTAGAAAGAAATAGGTCGTTTTCGAACATTTTTTGCTGAAATTGAATCAAATAGTTTTTTCATCAATGGAGAATATGGAGCTAAAGATTTTTTAGAAGAGAAATTCTTAAATCACGAAAATGTAATCGAATATGATACAGAATTGAAAAAAGGAATGGAAAATATTTAAATAAAGTCAATCATTCTGATTTTTTTTACTGAAAAATATGATATAAAATGTATTAAAGAGAGATGAGTTTGCCTTGAATGTAGTGATTTTTTTCTTTTTTTAGTTTCAATAAAAAATGAAACATTTTTAGCATTAATTGTGCAAGTTTCTACATCAAAAATACCAGCAGCAACATTATAGTTGTTACAAAGATTTTAAAGCTCACATAAAGCGTTATTATCCGTCTTTGTGTCTAAATTTGAAAATCGCGCTTACGTCTAAAAATCGATTTTAAGGTCGAAAATCATAAGACGTTATGGTTTTAATAGTAAATAAGTCGAAAAATGATGTTTTTATTAGCGAATGACTGGGTTTTGATCTGGCGTCATTCAATGACCCCGGCGTGTATTAACGTTCTACCAGGGAACGCACATTCTCCCGGTTAACAAGTACTGAATCGACAACAAAAGTTTTTAAAATGAACATATAATAACTGAGGGAAGTTTCAAAAACTTATTTAAAACGTTTTTTTCATAATTATCACAATTATTAAAAAAGATTGATAAATTATTAAAGAAAATTGTGCTTCAACTGTAATAATATTTGTAAGATTCTATGAATGAACCAGCTATCAAAGTGGTTCATTTATAGAAACAACTAGCGGTTCAATGATAACTACTGCGTCAGTTGGCATGTTCTCATAATTGTCACTGTGACGCTTTATGATGAAACTTAAATAATGGGGAACTGTGCTTGAAAATGCATTCCTTCAAGTCAATGTTCCCATTTAGTTGTTCTCTGTAATATTCAAAGCATATTATAACGAAATGAAAATGTAAATCATTAGTTGGTGAATAGAAAAATCTTATTTGTACTTTTAACAATATGGTGTACTAATTCAAGCTCCTTGACGATTCTGCAGTGGACTTTTTGAGACAAAAGAAGACACTAAAACTGCTTTCGTGTCTGAGAAAACTCTGGTGGGGAAAATATCTTCGCTGTCCAGTCATGGAACCGGTCCATTGACAGCAACCTTAATACTCTTTGAGTCACTTAGCTTTGCATTCAAGATCACAAACACTATCTATAATTGAATACGTTAATTCAATCAATAAAGGAACAGCATCTCATATATTTGTTTAGAATTTTTTTACGTTAAAATTTCAAATTTTTTAAGACTCGATTTATATTTATACATGTGATTTCGAAACATATTGGTTTGAATGTTTGCACAACTAATACCTTACTTTAAAATTAAAAATATTTAATTTGTCTTTAAAGAGAAGATGTCATTAGGGGAAATGGAATGTAATGTGATTTTTTAAAGTAACTGAATTTTTGAAGGTTTTTATTATTATTTAACTATGTAATTACTCTCGTTATCAAGTCATTTGCCGTCTAGTTTGCTAAATTTTTTTTCCCGGATAGAAAAAAATCAGTTGATTTTTGGAGCAAAATATCTTGATATGGCATCATTAACAAAAACCAAATTTTTAAGTTTTTGTCTCATAGGAAGAGTTTTAGTGATAGGAAGAAAAGGACCACTTTGCCCAATCCACTTTGCCCTTTCGGTATATTTTTGAGGTTACATCAAATTACTAAAACACCAGAGCACCTAAACTCGTCGCCTACAAATACTTGAAAGTTATATAATCATGCATCAAACCCTATTCATAACAAAAAACATGTCACAAATAGTATTAAAGTTACAAAAAAAAAAAAAAAAACACTTGCCTCTATAAAATAATATTGTTTTCACAAAAACACATTCTGTCAGCTCAGTGGCGCTCCGCGACCCGCGACGCGAACTTGTCCCGACGTATTTGCTGCGCACGGAGTCAACACACATTTGTTATGACAACACGGCTGCCGGACAACGAAGATTTTGGGAGTTATAGGCAATATTCGCTTTGCCCGCGGTATCCACTTTAGTCGGGTTTCCCCTACTTCTTTAATTGCGCGCTGGAGTAAAATTTCAGTACAATTTTATGAGATGTGTCAGCGAAATGTAGATTTACAATTGCCACTAGGTGTTTTATGCCAAGAAAAATAAATGGTGGAATTTAATAGCCTAAAAGCAATTAAATGTTAAGGAACTTTTTTAATGTAAAACCTTACGAATTAGTTAACCTTTTCGCAATATAATTGGGCTACAAATTATGTATTTGTAGAAATTAAATAGAATAAATTATTTTTTAAATACGAATATACATTTCTTCATTTTTCTTCGCAATTCCGTTTATTTACGCTTGTTACAAATAGCATCTAACACGGAAAATTATAGGAATTTTCGCCGTTTATTTTTAGACTGTGTTTTAGTCTGAATTTTTTTAAGTATTGCCGATTAAAAACTTATTTACGGTTTAATATTTAATTTTTTTTAATCATAAGACTTGGAAGTGCAGTAGTATTTTTATTTTTATTTCTTCGTTTTTTTTTTTTTTTTTTGGAAACTGAGTGCTGGAACAATAATATTAAAAAGCTTCAAAGTATAAATAGCTTTATTTACGTTTTATTAAAACATTAAACAAATCATTTCATTTGCGAGGGTAATATAATCTATACATTAAACGATAAAATTTATTAAAGCAATTTTGTGGAAGTTTGCAATGATTTATTCAACAGATAACTGAAACCTTCTTTAAATAAAATCTTTGTTTTGTGCGATAAACAACATTCTTTAACGTCAACCTACTTTTTATACTTACATTTTTATCAATGAATATTTTACAAGAGACAACTTTAATGTTTGACAAGAAGTATACTTAATTGGATGATGTTTTATGCTACTAATGTTCTTTTTACATTGAATTCATCTTTTTAGCTTTGTTATAACATGTATAACTTGTTAAGTTTCTTTCTTTTTCTCATTTTCTCAGAATGGGGTTGTTTCCTTCAGTCAAAAGTAGTACTTTTTGTCAACAGTTATTTTTCAATTATTTTTTTTTAAGTGTCCGATTTTTGAAACAAGGCTTGGTCTTGATCACGTGACAAATGATGCAATTGCCGCATCTTTCTACCACAATTCCACGTTAAGATAATCAAGAAGATAATTAAAATTGCGCTCTACGATTGCTATCAACCATATCGTTGCCAATACACGGGAGTAAAGATGAGAATTAAATATTTTGCCCTGTGAATGGCAACACAGGATGGCATTTCATCATTTGTGATGTCATCGGACAGAAGCAAAAACATTTAAAGCGCACCGATTTAGGTAATTTTTTAAAAATAATTAAATTAAACAAATTATTTAAAAAACGGTCAGCTCCTATGTTTTTAAACATGATCTTTCAGAAAAAAATACTTTTAAAAATTTGGAAGCGACCCCAATATTACTTTATTTAAAAAAAAAACTACATATTTCTTTTAACTGATTTTTAAACTATTAATGTATTAAACTTTTGCATTACTTTGGATAAAATAGTATTTGGCATGGTATTTGAAACAGATTTCAATCAAATATACGTATCAAATGTTTGTGAATATCATGTTTTTTCTGTAAAATATTTTCAGAAAATTGCGATTTAAGCTTTATTCTTACGAAAATGCTTGGACATTTAACTTAAATGTAAATGACGAATACTACTCTATCAAAATTCGTAATGATGATCTTAATGCACTGTTAGCAGAAACATTGTTTGGAGCAAATTTAAAAGCAGAACTTTCATTGGCGTTAACACCTGATTTTGGCAACAAGATACTGGAAATTATTAAGAGTTACGCCAACCGTAAAGTCGTAATCCCTTTGCATTATATTCCGTGTCACTAATTTTTCTTGCATATATATCAGCAAGATTCAAAATTGCTTAGCCTAATAAGATTAAAGATTGATTCATTAGCGTTTATCAGCGGTTCCAAAGCAAAATCCCTATCATCCAACGACCATCTACATATTCCGAAATGCATTACGGAACATCTAATCTACTGCTTGAGTGTCCTAGGATAGAGCCAAATAGTCATTGGGTACAAAGGCTTAGACTTCGCTACATTAATCAAGAAGGGACCGTGGCGTTCGCTGACAAAGCTCACAGGAAGTCAATACATCATTATGGCAGTTTTCTCAATTGAACCGCATTTATCGTTAAAATGCATTTATACAGTAATATAGAAACTTAATGTTTGAATTAATGGTAACCATTAGACGGCATGCGCAATTGAAATTTATTACAATTGGATACTATATGGGATGGACGAAAACGATTGGAAATCTAGTCTGCTCGTTTGATATTAAGTCCTGATATAGTACATTTCCAATAGTGTCGGTCAGATTACCTAAGTAGTCATAGGTAAATCACAGGTTCCTTGTAATGGAAAATTGATAAAATAAAATGGTCCACACCATTTAACATTTGTTATTACAATTATATATATATATATATATATATATATATATATATATATATATATATAAAAATATATATATATATATATATATATATATATATATATATATATATATATATATATATATATATATATATATATATATATATATATATATATATATATATATATATATATATAATGCGTGTATGTGTGTGTGTGTTTTGGCAAAAAGTTAGTAAACACTTTGCATGATGCGTATTGTTTTTAATACCTTTAACAACCAAATTAAATCGTTTGGTTAAATTGAAAAAGTCCACTTGCATTGCTAAATGGGAGAGCGTTCAACTTTCAGAGTATCTGTAATCGAATCTATGTTTGGGCAGTCCGGCTAGCTTCTTTTAAGAAAGTATTTTGTTGATATGACCAAAGGCGTTAAAATTAATGGAGCGGTATTTCGCCTTTTAAATAAAAAAAATGTGTTATTATTTACGTATGGCCTTTTTACATGCTATACTTAAAGCAGAGGTATAAATACGAAGTGCGATTGCTTCGCACGCGTCAGATGGTGTCATCCCATCGACTCTTATATTTTTTTATACAAAATACTATAATTACGTAAGTATTTCCAATATATTGGTCAATGATATAGTTCAAAACTCTGCAAATGCGGGGGATAACAATATTGCTAACTGTAAAAAATCCCGAATTTCGGCTCTTTTGAAAGCTATAGATGATTCAAATATTTGATCAAACTTTCATGTACTTTAATAGTGTTTTAATGTTTGGAGCTAAGCGTGTTATAAATATGTGTATATAAAATGCTAAATGATTGTATTAGATTATAGTTAGTTAAATTTTAATCCAATTCAAAAATAGGTTTTTATTTTAAATATTTGCTCAAAATTGAAATACAAAACATCAAGCGCAGTTCGACAAAAGAAAAAATAAATAAATAAATGAAATTTTCGAGGTGAGAAAAAATACATTCAATCAGCAACCAACATTTCTGAATGTACTACGGACGTTTTTCCGCTTTTGGACAACTTTTATCGAATATTAGCCTGATGTTCGACCATTCGATATTAACGATTGCCATAAGACTTCTATGCCTTTTCCAACTACTTACGAAATAGCAAATAAAACCGGATATCTAGGCTGCGAGAACAAACATAAACTATTCCGCAGTTGGTAATTCCAAGGGTGCCATAGTAATAATATTTTGCTACAAATTACATTTAATGTTGGCTGAAATTATTCACAAAAATATATTAGTGCTGCTTTATCTTTCTCCAATTGCTGATAATAGAAGCCAGCGTTTTGTTACTGACAACTGAAGTCGTTTTCTCCGCTGCAAATGACAAATTAAGGAAAATAGTTTCGAAGCGCAAGAGAATTTATTGAATCGTAAACAGATGTTAGATAAAAAAACCTTTAAATGATATGGTGAATTGAAAAAAAAAGATAAATTCATTTGATAATGATTTTTTCAAAAATCAGTATTTAAAAAGAGAGTAATTGTCAAAATGTTTAATAAGGAATTCAGAATATTTTGTATTTTAATCGGAAAAGTATGCTGGATAAAGCATTTACTTTTGGTTTTCCACGTCAACGTTACATTACTGTTTAACGTTTATTTGTTTTTCAACCAAAAGTAGAGCTAGGTAAATCTGATATGTGCCTCCAGTAACTACGTGTTATTATTTGAATAGTAAGTTTAGATATTATACATGGTTCTAAAAAGTCCTCGACACATTAAAAAAAAATCATAGAAACGCATTAAATTGTCGCATGAATATGCAGTTTGCTCCATAATACTTTGCAAGAGTTTTTTTTTTTTTTTTAATAACACATAAAAAAATGTAATAATAAAAGACCTAGTGCTGCACTCTCGCGGTAAGGTAACGAAATACGTTTCGTACTTTGTATTTTACACAAAAAATGTTGACATTGTTGTGCATAGTTAAGCATTTAATAATTTTGTAGTTACTGTTTGTAAGTTATTTTTGAGGTTGTAGAAAGTTTTCTTCATACATTGCTACATAGCAATGTATGAAGAGCAAAAAGAAAGAAATATAAAAAAATGTCTAAACAGCAGTAGTATTTATTATTAAATATTTATAACTAAATACTTATTATATTTTTTATGATGTCATACAAAAAAAAAAAAAAAAAAAATCTTGAACTTGTAAAGTATTATGGTGCAAACTGCATATTCATACGACAATTTATTGCTTTTCTATGATTGTTTTTAAATGTGTCTAGGACTTTTAGGACACCCTGTATTCCTGAAAAGAAATGTTTAGATACGTTATATCTACTTCAGAGCCAGAAAGACATAAGTCACATTATGATAATTTTACAGGAGAAGCAAATCTTTTTTTAGCTCATGCAAAGGATGCGACGTGCGCTCTTTGAAGCCTCGTTAAAAATCAAAAGAATTAAAAAAAAAAAAAAAATACTTTCACATGGTTCGATGCGGTATAGGTTTCTACATACAATCCACTGATATACGTAAAATCGCAATTTTTGGACTTACGTCACTCTGGCTATTGGATACAGGTATTACGTCTCTTCGTCATAACTTACGCTTAAAAACTTAAATTAATGTCCTAAATACATATTTTGTTAGCTTTAGAGAGCTACATCATTGTATCAAGAGGTGATGTATACTCTAGAGCAGCGTTTCTTAATTTCTTTGATCTCTGGAACCCTTCTAAATGCTCACTTTTTTCGTGGAATCCTTAGTTTTTTGTCAATACTTTGCAGTGGCGTGGCTAAGGTTCTGTTTGAGAGAGAACCTAGGTTCTTATCTCAAAGAGATTAACACATTAACTATTTGTCGTTAAATTGATAATTATAGAGACTTCATTATAAACCATGGTAATTATAGCTAACTGCTAATAATTATTTATTATTAAAAAACACCAAAACACTCATATTTGCACAGGTGGCTGGTGCCCCAAAATGTTGGTTCAAAGGAGGTGCGGGGGGGGGGGGAACTTGTTTGGTGGGTAACACACCCTCAAAGCTAAATGTTTTCTTCAAAAATTGGGCAATTGAATTTTTAGGTCATATTAATAAATTGATCTTATTCCGAAAATTCGAGAAACACTCAAAACGAGGGGCTAGAAGGTCACAAAAGCTTCCCTCCTACAAAATCAAAACTCCATTTTAATTTTTACGTAATAATAACCTGAAAAAAAGCATAAAACAAGCACTCATTAAGTCAGTTCTTTCTTTAATCACGTGAATAGATCATCACTACCATTTTTCATTCGACACTTTTTAGTTTTGAACTTAAGAAAATTGGAGAGGCAAAGTCCCTTTACTGCTGAAAGTAAGAGGGCAATCGCCCCCCTTTCCCTCTCGTACGTGCCGCCTATGCTTATATGTAAATCTGAATATTTTTAAAGGGGATAAATGACCTCAGAAGTTATGCATGAGTTATGTGATTAAAAACTTTTCTAGTAAGGAAAACAAATAATAGTGATGTGTTTTACCAACAATAGTGATAATAATTCATAAAAATTTACAAAGTAAATGTTTTTAAAACTTAAAAACTAAAATGACTCTTATTTTACTACAATTTTTAAAGTTATTTATAATTCACAGAGGCTTTAATCTCACTGTATGTTATAGTGATTTAAATTGGTCCTCACTCGTTCAATGTTAAAACTGTGCTTTAAACTGCTCCATAGATACTGGGAGAGTGGCTAGTATAAAAAATAGAACATTTGAAATTTACGTCAAATTTTCGTAATTTTAGGCACTATTTGGTAATGATTCAGGAAAGGAAATCTAGGGTGTCCTTCCGTAAGTTTTCCAACATTTAAGTCACTTTTAAACTAGTTAGTAGCTTATTCCGTTTTTTTTTTCGAAATTGAAGTGTTTAAGAGTGAGAAAGAGGTGCTTTATGAGCGATCTTGGAAAATTTTCGAAGTTGAATTTTAAAAGCACAATTTCAGGCGACAAATAAAATTATTCTTATAGTGACTAACTCTAATTGGTAATAAAGCTCCGATTAATATACGAAAGTAAATGTAAATTTATTTTTAATTTTAGAAAAGCGTTTTTATCGATTTTTTAAGTGACAAATTTTAAAGATTTGGAATGAAAACATGCAAATCTCATGGAACCCCTGAGACAGCTTCGTGGAACCCTGAGGTTCCGTGGAGCACAATTTAAGAAACGCTGTTCTAGAGGGTTATTTAGATTATTTTTCGCATACTCGTAAAATATCAAACCATTACCATCATACTGGAATTTATCGTTGCATTCGATGATGATGCTGCGAAATTCTACTGTGTACCCCCTCCACTTGAACTGTATACTTTATAAAGGGTAATCATGTATGATAAGTCATCGTGGTCAAAAATGAAAATGTTAAAGCTTTTTTGTTCTTCGCATTATCAACCATCAAAGTTTCTCTTCAATTTGCAAAATTCACTGCCTGTATGTAGCTCTTTTGTTGTTCAATACCATTATTTTGTCTTCTTATAGTTTTAGGTGTGTGATCGATTGCTGTGGACTACCGAGGAAACCGTAAAATTTTACAGTAACATTTTACTTTTACGGTAATAGTTACTGGCAACAAGGATGCCAGTAAAAATTACCGTAAAATTTCCGGAAAATTTTTAAGTGTATGAAATATATATACTGTGTAATCACATTGTAAAGAATTTTAAAGGCATAAATAATTTAATTTTTATTTACTTAAATAGTTTCTCTCGTATACATTAAACAAACATGAAGTATGAGTTTGCATTGCAATAACTGTGTAGCGCAAGAAAAAAGTATTTGAATTATTTAATTAATTTTAACAAAAAAAATTTATAGAATTCTTCCTGGAATGTTAACGGAAAGGATTTGTAATTTAATGCAAAAATCTGAATGAGTTTTTTTTATTTGGTTAAATAGTTGATTTATATGAACATATATAAATATTGCGTTGCGTTAATCATAGAACACGAGAAAACTTTTTCTAGAATATTCCCTAAAATAGAGTGGCTTCCTTCAGTCAAAAGCACTACTTTTATTCACTGAAATTGATAGAATAAGCAAAAAAAAAAAAAAAAAACATGGACCCAGAAAATACTTTCATTTTCCCAACAGTTATTTTTTAATTATTTTTTTAAAATGTCCGATTTTTCAAACAAGGCGTGGTCTTGATGACGTCGCAAATGATGCTCTTTGGCGCATTTTTCTATCATGTTTCCACGTTATGATAATCAAGCAGCGAATCAAAATTGCGCTCTACGCTTGCTATCAACATTTCGTTATCAATACACGTGAGTAAAGATGCGAATTAAATACTTTGTCCTGTGAATAGCAACACTGAATGGCATTTCATCATTTGTGATGTCATCGGTAGAAGCCGTAAAACAATAATAACTCTCCGATTTAAGTAATTTTTTTAAAATACTAAAATAAAACAAATTATTTAAAAATGGTCAGATCCTATGTTTTTAAGCATGCTCTTTCAGAAAAAAAATACTTTTAAAATTTTGGAAACGACCCCATTGGCAAAGAAATATTAGAAAATTCCAAGATGTCACAAATTTTTACCAGCTAAAATTTTGAGATTTCGCGTTTTTCTAAGTTTCCTGTAAAAATCAAGCATCTTCTCAAACAAGTTTCCTAAGATGCGTGCTCAGAAGGTGCATGAATTCAGACTTGTGAAAAACATTTTCAGCTACCAATGTCAAAATAAACTATTAAGTATTTCGCCTTCAGATCAATTAACCGTTCATCCATATTTACAGGCAGCCAAATGAGGACGAACTGTTCCATCTGTATACGGTAGCTTTCAAGAATGGCAAGCAAACAGGGCGTTTGGTACTTGCTTACAGTTCTGCATAAGAGTTGGCTGTGCTTGCTTAAAAGCTTTAGGAGCTTTCCTGGTAAATCTATAGGATGCTAAACTACTATTTAAACTGTATAAGTTTTCTTGGAAAGTTCCTAGTGTAATTCAAAAATGTGATTGGCTTTTATTGGGAAATTTTCTGAATTTCACTAAGGTTACTGACTTTTATCGGAAAGTTTTCCTGTTTTTTGGTAGATATGTTGTAGAAATTAGTCAAATTAGTTGCCCTTTTTTTCCCAGGAACATGTCTGATTTTTTTTTTTTTTTTACTGTATTTAATAGCAAAATACGACCAGATTTTTTTTTAGTTTGTTTTAATAGTCTATCAGTAAAAGTTAGTAATTAGTGTATTCCATTAAAAGCGTTTACTAAAAATTATTCTCTAAAGAGTAAACGAAATTAAGTCGTTTTATCGCCTCATTCCTGCGCTATACATTTAATTTTTGAAACTTAATTTCATTTGTTGAATTAGTTAATTTATTTCCCTACGAAGAACAAGCATAACTCAGGAGTTGGCGCTATGCAAATTATACAATGCAAGAAAACAGTAGTTAAATTAACACATTTCATCAAAATAAAAGTAAAATAAAATAAAATAAAAACAATTTGTAGAATATTTTCTGGAAGTGTTAATGATATTAAGTTACTTTCTTCCTATTCCTGCGCCAATTATTTAATTCAAACTAGTGAGTGGGTTTTTAATAATCCTGCTGTTTTCACACATAAAGTGCGGATGAAAAAGTCATTTACTTAAATAACGGACATATATTTGCTTATTTCACGCCTGAAGAGCTCCTACTTCTGAAATTTAATTAAATTGCCGCTTTAGCTGGAAGCAAAGAAACATTTTTCATTCTGACATCACACACACTCAGAAAGAAAATACAAAAGGTAAAACTTCGAAAAGACTGGGGTAAACATTATGACTGTGTCACGTGATGCAGAAGTTCGTAGAGAAATTAATCTTTACTTTTTGGCTTTTTGTTCCATTCAAAAGGGGAAATATCTGTTTATGATTTTTTTGCTGAATTGAACGATTGAAAGATTTCGTTATTTTTGAACGTTTGTAGGATCTTGGAAACGAATCAAAATTTTTAAAAGAATTATATTACAGATTAGTTGATTTATCATCCTTTTGAACGATAGTTAACACATCAGCGAAAAGCGAGCTTTTTCCTTTTTTTTTTCCTTAATACTCTTTTTGCAAATATGATCGACTTTTATTCTTATTATCATATTTTTTGCTTAAAATCATACACATGAATTATTAAATGTTAATAGTAGTTAAAGGATTTCTTATAATAATTATTTTTCCTATCTAATGGGTCTGCTATTTAGGATTTATTATAATTAAGATACTTTGAAATGACGTTTAAAGTTGCATATAAATTTATGTAAATTGCTTAGTTTCAATATGATAATTATTGTTCAAATCCCCTGTTTAATTTATCCAATATGTGTTAAGTTTTTTAAACTCGTTTATGTTTCACTGCATTCCAACATCTGAAACTGTTAAAAAGTACGCTCTTTTTTTTCGTACATATAATTATTTTTTAAACGTTTTAAAGATACCTTAGAGCCTCGTTAATTCGAACTCGGTTTAAACGAATTACTGCTAAGACGAACCATATTTGCTGTTCTTGTTTAAGTGTATGTACTCATAACGCTATTTATTGTTTATTTTAAATTTGTTAAACTACGATTTGTTACGGCTTTTTGTTGATTTATCGTCTACCTAGCTTTGAATTTAATTTGCGATTTAATTACAGTATACAATGTGTAAAATTCTTCTTAATGTTTTTTTATTTATCGTGTGCACTTTGTATGGTTTTTTGGTAACGGCAACAGCTAAAAAAATTGTTACACAACAGTTAGTTATTATGATGGAATGGTGAATCTGTCTGGTAAACAGGAGATGCCAAGTTTGAATCTCACCGGTGTCTCCAAAAAAGTATGTTCTTTTCTTTTCAACTTCAGGAAATTCATGAATAAATATTGTTCTACAGTTCAATAAAAAAGTACTTCGAAAAGAATGGAGAAAAAAAAACACCTTTCCATCATAATAAATAACTAACTGTTCTGTAACATGTCTTTAGCTGCTGACATTACCAAAAAACAATAGAAAGCGAAGACGATAAATAAAAAAAATATTAAGGGCAATTTTACACATTGCAGACGAGAATAAAACAGCAAATTAAATTCAAAGCACAGCAGACGATAAATTAACAAAAAGCCGTAACAGACGGTTAATACAAATTACTTTTAAAGTATTTTTCGAGTTCATTTTGACGAGTTTTGACTGTATTTATAACAAAGCACTTACATTTTAATATTACTTACTCGCTAATTTATTGGTATATTATTGCTTGTCTCCTATATTCGGTACCCTAACCACATATACTTCATTAAATCTCATTCAACAATGCTTTGACCTATTATATTACAATTATTTTGTAACCAATCGTTCGGGTATGTTACTCTCCAATAGTTTCATCTATCTTGTTTCGTGGTAATTACTTGTGGTACATTTACGCTTTAATTAAATTTAAAGTTAATTTAACTCTGCCAGTTTTGCTCTCGTTACAGCATGCTTATAATTTACGATATTTAGTAAATACCGATCCTAATACTTTACTGGACATCGGCTTCTTGGTTCTCATACTGTAATGGTATGACTTACTGGGAGATATAAAAGTCAACAGACCTTTTAAACCTTATAGTTGCTGAACTTTTTACAATAAACGATGCGGTGTGCCGATGACTGCTCAGATACAAGGGTGATGTTTGTTTTGAATTTTATTTTAAACATGTATTAATTATGTTATTGATATTTGAGTTCACCTAACATAATACTGTTCAAGAACAGCTGATTTTGTTCAATAAAAGTGTTTGGATACAACAGCTATTCATTGTGTGTCTCAGCATAGAGAATTACAGTCTTCAGACGATGGAAGACATATTGCTCAGCGATGAAAAATATCAGACTTTTAGAAGGTATACCTGAAACATGATGGCATATTGATTATTTTGACATGCCCAAAAAAACAGGTCAAAATTTATACCCATGTGATTGTAAATAGCCCCCAACCTGAGGTCACAAGGTATAAGATCCGGAGACCATGAGAATTTTTCATCGACTTAAAAAATTGATATCTCCAAATTCCTACCATAGAAGCTTCGTAAAAGTAGCACTCTTATACGAAAACGCGCCACCGTTAATAAAAGTTATTGAATGAAATGCTTGCCTCTCGTGCAAATAAGGAAACTCTTTTTTTTAAAGAGCGGTTTACATAGTTGACTAGTGACAGAAACGGTTTGAAATGCTTCACCATGCCGCTCCTCGCAGAAGAAAAGGTCATAATTCAATTGCAGTGCCACTTTTGGATCAAAAATGTATCTAATAGAAAATATTTATTTTTTATTATAAACAAAAATCTCCCATGTTACTGAGCATACATGTGCAAACTACATCGCTTAGTTGAAAGAAAATGTCAATCATTATAACGTTTTGAGACTGTACTGAATTTGAATTACCCTGTATTTCCGTCAAATTTGATTAATATACATAAAAAAGAAAACATTTATACTTTTAAAAGTGCTGGCAGTTGACTCGAATGATAAACATCCCAGGTAGAAAACTTGGTTTCAAAAACGTTTTTAATTATTTAATGGGTGTAAAACTTTTATACGTTACCTGTGGTACCTAGGATAAGGTGAGGGCCGAGAACCAAACAGTTGAAGATAATCAAAACCAGCGAAGAACCGGTAACTGAAAAAGTTGAAACATATGAAGGAGAACCAAAACCAATTCAGAACCATGAGTGGGCTTGATAATAGTTTGAGTTGGTGTATGGCGATACGAATCACAACTCTAAAGTTTTTGTTGGGGTGAAAAAAATATTGAATTTTGAAGTAGCTTATGCAGTTTTCATATTAAAAGATAGAGCTAAAAAGGAAGTTACTAACTCCGTCTCTGGATGTTTCCATTCAGAATAAAATAGCATGACAGTTCTATGTCTTTGCGCTTTGCTTTACCTGATTACATGTTTTAGTATCATAGTATGCATTATAAGTTTAATATCAACTAAGCATTATATGTAGATGCCTGCTGTCAACCTATTATTTAGGTTCAACAGCTACTTGTTATTTTTTAATGCATTGCTGTTTGCAACATTTTAATAATAATTGTTTAACTGAATATATAATTTAAAAAAATATACCTTTTTTCCAATATGGTTTTTTCAACAACCAACATAAACATTTTGACATGAATGCATTGTTTTTTGCCAAAAAAAAAAAAAATGTTTTTTGTTCAAAATTTCCTTTTTTTAACACATTTTCTAGTTAATTAGTAGGGCTTGTTTTAATTTCAGTCTGATTTACAATAAACACCTTACCATATTGCATTGTTATTGAAACTGCATTAAGGTATATCTATTTGTATAACTAGTGTTGTGACTAAGTTGCAAATACAGGTGATCGTTACGTTAAAGAGCTCCTAGTTATTTTCGACTGCATTCTTATTTGCAACATTTGAATTATGATTCCTTATTTGAATATTTAATTATTTGATTTTTTTCTTTCTCTCCCTTTGTAACTTTCTCTGTAATGCTATGTAATAATCGTACAATTTGTTTCACAACATTAAATTCTAACTTCGTTTCTGTTATAAAACTTACTCGGTCATTAAGCGACATAGTTAGAGTGTCCAAAATGTTTCCTTGGACAAAGTATTGCGAGTTAAAACGAGACCACCAGCCTCATTACGGTGAGCTAAGAGGCGAATGGTAGTAACCAGAAGTACACAACTGACCACTAATAAGCATTTCCCCGGATATTTCCAGCCGCCATGGCAAGCTTTTATTGCTCGAGTCAATAATAAAAAGATACAGAGATGAGTTCTTGCTCTGTATTTTCTTTCCTGATCCTTCGTAGATTTATTATTTTTTTACTTAACGCATTAATTCACTTATTTATTAATTTTGTATGCATATAAGTAATGTAACGTAATTCTTGATAGCATTAAAAAAACATACTTTTGTGCAGTTAATCATCAATGCATTAACTGCTCTTAAAATAACATATTGATAATTCAATACATTATAAAGAGTTTTCATTTATTTTTTGCTTGAAGTTTCTGTCTTTTTATTTTTTAATTTTTTAAACAAATAAAGATACAAAATTTACTTGGTCATTAAGCGACCTAAACTGAGTGTCCAAAATATTTTCTTGGACAAAGTAATGCGAGTTAAAACGAGACCGCTAGCCTCATTACGGTGAGATAAAATGCGAATAATTGTAACCAGAAGTGCGAATCTGACCACTAATAAGCATTTCCGCGGATATTTCCAGCCATCATGTCAAGCTTTTATTGTACGAGTCGAGAATAAAAAGATATAGAAATGAGTTCATGCTCAGTATTTTCTTTCCTGATCCTTCGTAGATTTATTATTTTTTTTACTTAACACATTAATTCACTTATTTATTAATTTTGTATGCACATAAATAAAATAACGTAATACTTTGTAGCATTAAAAAAACATACTTTTGTGCAGTTAATCAACCATCGATACATTAACTGCACTTAAAATAGCGTACTAATGATTCAATACAACAATATAAAGAGTTTTCATTTATTTTTTGCTTGAAGTTGTTTTCTTTTTCTTTTTTAATTTTTTTAAACAAATAAATGGTACAAAATTTACTTGGTCATTAAGCGACCTAAACTGAGTGTCCAAAATATTTTCTTGGACAAAGTATTGCGAGTTAAAACGAGAACGCCAGCCTCATTACGGTGATCTAAGAGGCGAATGATAGCAACCAGAAGTGCACATCTGACCACTAATAAGCATTTCCCCGTATATTTCCAGCCATCATGGCAAGCTTTTATTGTACGAGTCGATAATAAAAAGATACAGAAATGAGTTCTTGCTCAGTATTTTCTTCCCTGATCCTTCGTAGATATATATATATTTTACTTAACACATCGATTCACTTATTTATTAATTTTGTATAAATATAAATAAAGTAACGTAATACTTTATAGCATTTAAAAAAAAAACATACTTTTGTGCAGTTAATCATCAATACATTAACTGCTCTTAAAATAACATATTAAAAATTCAATACATTATAAAGAGTTTTCATTTATTTTTTGCCTGAAGACCGCCAGCTTCATTACGGTAGCTAAGATGCGAATAATTGTAACCAGATGTGAACATCTGACCACTAATAAGCATTTCCCCGAATATTTCCAGCCAACATGGCAAGCTTTTATTGTACGAGTCGATAATAAAAAGATACAGAAACGAGTTATTTCTCTATATTTTCTTTCCTGTTTCTGTATAGATTTCTTCTTACATTTAACACAACTATTTACTTTTTTTTAAAGTTTGCATGCATATAAATAAGGTAACGTAATATCGATGCATTTAAATAAAAAACATACTGCTGTTTTAAATTATCAATACATTAACTGCACTTAAATTAATGTATTGATGAGTCTATACAGCAATATATAAACTTTTTTCTTGAAAAACTTTTTTGTTTGAAATTTATTTTCTTTTCTCTTTTCATTCTTTTTTTTACCCAATAAATGACATCTTGTTTGCTGAAAATACACACTTTGGGTTATTTACGAACCGTTTTACACAATTCTATGAATCACGTCAATGCATTTCAGATTCAATATGATTTCTTTTATCAATCTCATTTCAATAAATATGTTAAAATACAATTTTTGTTTTGTTTTTTTAAATCCTCTTTTTAGTTGTACAACATGCTAATATAGGGGAGGGTGGCCCAAAGGGGGTAGGTTTTCGAAAAACGCTCGAAAAGTCCTAACAGTTTTAGGACTTTTATTGCAACAATTTAGGTTTTATTTCCTAGCAGGGTTCTCTTGAACTTCAAAATAAAAAGTGATTTTTGTATTATTTCAAACCCAATATGTATTTATTATTAAACTTTACAAACATTTGAAAAATCCTCTTTCCTCTACCAGGGAACCCAAAGCGAGTAAGCTTAACTAATTGTGATTTGGTACATTTGCGAATTAAGTATGAAGTTATAAATGATTAAAATAGCTGACTAACTACCTGCCATTAAAAAAATATTAAAAAGTTGTACTTATCCAACTTAAAGTCAGCACATTTGTTAATAAACCATAAAAATCTAACTGATTAAACTAATAGACTAATTAAGTGCCAAACTAAAAATAATTTTTTAAAGTTATACTTATGCTATTGAAAAAGGAAATCTAAGTCAGCACACAAGTCAAGAAATTATAAATAAATATTTGATTAAATCCTATACCCGCTTTGCCCAAAGGTACGTTTTATATTTCAATAATTATAACCTTAAATTTAAAAAAGAAACAAACGAAATGACTATCGTAGTTTTTAGGTTGATCGTGTCAGAATAACGTAGAATTATTTACAATCAAAAAAATAAGCTAGTCTTCGGCTAATCACAAGTTTTCAAAACGTAATTTTGTAAGAAATGTTTTTTTTTTTTTTTATTTTAAGCCTGGTTGCGCCACGCCAAATCATTGCTGCTTCGCTGGGAATGATGAAAACTCGGGGGTGTTCAAGTGAACACGACATAGCTATGCATCGCCGCTTACAAACCATGGGGGGGGGGGCATACGAAGGCCTATCTGCCTTGGGCCACCCTCCTCTAAAAATTTTTGGATTAATTTTAAAACATCACAAGGAAATTTCTTTTCACTCATTCACTTAATGATTACACAAATCAACGTCAAAATTTAAACCCTATTTAAAGCATTTAGGAAATTCGACTTCACGTTGTGGACAAATAAACAGCTTATTAAATTATTACAACTTTGCAGGGCCGATCCTAGCAGGTGTGCAGAGTGTGCGCCGCACAAGGGCGGCCGCAGGCCGCATCATATAATTCTTATAATCAAGCAAAAGTCCTCAAGAATTTCTCACAAAATAACTTATAATAAGTAGAATAAATATACTGATTTTTAAATGTTCAATTGTCAAAGTATGTGTCGATTTCCCGACAGCATTAGCATAGTTTAAGAAAAATAGAATGTTAGGGAACATTGTGTTGGTTCATTGTCCATTAATACCTACTCTTAACACACATGCTTCATTTGGTTGTAAAGTTTGTGACAGAACCGGTAATCAGCCATGGATACAGGGGAGGGGAAAGGCACCCTTCTGAAGCATGAAAAGGTGCCGTCTAAAAGGAGCACCGAGGGCGTCCACTAATGTTTACCCCCCCCCCCAAGCTTTTACAGACCTAAACAGTGCAGACATTTTTTATTTATTAAAAAAAAGCTATACTGAATAGGTACTCTCGCAAACATTGCAAACAGTAAACTAAGTAACAAACTCTGTGTTTAACAATCGTGGATGCGTATCGAGAAAGTGGAAAATTGCAACTCCTTTGAGAGTAACATATATGAATGACGAACTAAAATGTTGTACTTTTCCCCCTTTTCGACAATTTTTCTGATTAAAATCATGAATGACAAAAAAATTCTTCCTTTTTATAAGATCATTCTTCTATCCCCCCCCCCCCTTTTTTTAATTCGAACTTGGCATAGAAATTTAAAGAAAGATTTATATAGACGTTAAAGATTAGTCAAAATATGCAAATTACTCTTAGGGGCGGCACATTAGGTCTTTGCACACGGGCGGCCGACACCCTAGGATCGGCCCTGCAACTTTGAGAGACACATTTAAATATCTCACGAAGTAAAACTCCTATATATTTTACAGTAAAATACATATGAATTCTCTTAAAAGTTTTTTTTTTTTGTTCATAATCTAAAAATAATCATTCAGTTATACTTCCCTATTTTTTACCTACAAGTTATCCTTCAAATACATTAACATATTATCGCTCCTCTAAATTGATGTCGAAATAAAATCGACTTGACATCTGGCATTCCTCAGGAATTAGAATTCCCGAAAAAGTAACGGATAAAAAGAAACGCGATAGAACCCTATTCCCCATTCTATTCCCTGCCACATTGGAATAAGCAGACATGTCAAAGCGATTGAGAGTCAAGGATGGTGGAGAGGTTGCTGCTCTATCCACTTGATGGATGTAGTCCGTTTTCGGACTGGATGGCAGATGTCACCGTGTCTTAAGAGGGGCCGTCAGAAAATTACCAATTGTAAAGAAAAGGTCAATTCTTAAGTAATATGTTTTAGTATATTTTGTGTGTTTTGCTCTCTGACGAAATAGATTTTACTTTCTTCCCCAAAAAAGTATTTATTTTGTTTCGTGTGGCACAATTGGCTACAAATGAATTTTGCAGCGTTTCGGGTACTTAGGTCCTATGTTTCTTTTAAATATAGATCTTATTTTTTTTAAATTTGAAATGCATGTTTAGGAAAAACTGATGTGCTTAGACGAAAAACATGTTTTTAACCCTGAAATCGGTTTTGAAACCCTCAGATATTTGTTTTTATGTTGTTTGAATTTTTTAAATGCTTAAAAATATCAGAAAGAAAATTAGAGTCATTAAAAAATAAAAAATAATAATTAAAAAACCCCGATTATGTTTGTTTTGTTCATTGAACTTGAAAACGTGAACCAGACCAATAATCACAATAAAGAAAAATATCTATTGATGTTTAATCTTTATAAATAAAACAGACAATACACGTCTTGTGTATGTGTATATGTACGTATGTATGTTCCCAATACAAATCCACAGTTTTTATCGCATCTCAACTAATTTGGCAGGGAGGTACTTGGGCACCCGAGACGGTATGTAAGGGGGTTTTCGAACGCCTAAAAAAAGAACTGAACCGCTCTAACTACTTTTAGAACTCGAAAATGGCATTTTTCGAATTTGAATAATATGAGGACAAAAATTGCTCGCAATATCCTTAGAAACCCTTAATTTTTCTGCATCAGATAAAATTTGTCTCAGTGTCCCAAGGATATACGGGACGGGATGTCTATTAATACCCCCAAGGTAATCCCGTTCTAATACTTAATTAGAACGGGAATTATAACTGTTTTTAACTGATTTGATTCTGAAAGGTAAGTCTTTAATAAGAAATTTATTGCTGATCACGGTCATTGTTAGACAATGCTTTTATTAAAATTTGTAGCATGAAGAAAATCATTGAGAAGAAAGATATGTTGCAATTTTTTCTCAATCCTATTTTGGTTATTTTTCTGCAATATGAAGCGAAATATTACATATTTTATTTTTTTTCAAGTAAGATTATTAAACATGCCTATAACAAATTAGTCTAAATTGCATAATTTGGTTCGTTTTTCAAGATTGAACACAAAAATAGATTGGATTAGAAATATAATACCCCAAAAATGAACAATAATTCAACTTTTCTCATCAGTAAAACTGCATGATTTTTAAGCCACTAAAACGTACGTTTATTTTATTTATTTATTTATTAATTTTGCATGATATAGTGACAAATCCTACATTGTTAAATACTACTTTTCATAATTCCTAAAGAAAATATTAAACAAAACATATTTAAAAATGTCAAATAATTTTACTTGGAGATGTTAAATTAAAAATACATAAATGTACTATATTTTTTAAAAGTTTTATCCAAAACGCCAATGTACCCATTTTCTTCTTTGACCCTCTAACGCTTGAAAACACATTAAACGGTTCTTAGTAAACGTAGTATATTTTTCTTTAGTTTCGTATAAAAGTTATTTTTCAATCTGTAGTAATTTTGAAAATATATTTTTAAAAACAATTTTTTTATTCTATCCCTGTGTAACCAATGTATCTATTTTAGTTTATAAGCTCGTGAAAAATAGGACTTTTATAGTAAAAATTTTAATAAAAATGCATTGCTTACAGAATTCTGAGAGTTTTCTATAGATATCAGTCCCTGTTTAGAAAATCATTACAAGCATCCTTTAAAAATGAGATCATAGCCTCAACTGCAGAAATGATGCGGAAAAAAAGTTTAGGAAAATACGACATTAGACGTTGGAGATAACGGCTTGGACATTTGTGTTGACCCTTTTGGCCTTTTCCCAACTGTATATTGGTTTGCAAAAGCTGTTTTGAATTCTTTCTAAGTATTCCACAAACGTTATGGGGACCTTTCTTGCGTTAATGTCAATGACATCCATTTTCGGACTATTACGTTTTATGTTTCTCGACAAATTAAGCTTTGACATTTTGGCATAAGGAAAAATGCTGATAAGGGAAAAGAAATAAACAGAAGATTGAAGTTTGAAATTGAATGCTGTGGTTAAATTGTTTTTCTGTTTGTAATTCAGTTGGAAAACAAAAAATTCAAACAGATTTTGTTTTAAAATATGTTTTAGGTTACAACTCTTTCTAAAAAATGTAGCATTGGAAGAAAATCTGTTTTGAAGAATTTTCTCTGTCAACCCGCATAGATATACGCGGGTTGTCAATTTTTTTTGCAAAATATTGACGATTCGAAGTCTGCATATTACCTTCCCATATTTCATGCATATTTAGTGCCCAAAATTATGCATGTAATTGGTGTAGAACATTAGAATGCGATAAGCCTGATACTAATACACTTTCTTCAGCCTATCATAGCATTGACTAATCTACTTTATTTAAACCATACGTAAAAAAGAGAAAACTGTATATGATTGCGATAATTATGGCATAAATATTTTTTTGCGTTAAAAGCATAACCACTTACTGACAAAGACATTTTAACGCTAAAACCAATGAAGATCTTTTACTGACCATAACCCTTATGATGCAATTTAGGACTATTTCTGGTAAAAATATGACGAGAAAGCTACGTAAATTTGCGGTGATAGTGGTTGAAATCCGTTTCTGTTATAATAACGCACTTTTTTGGGTCCTTTAGTATTAATAAGAACTTTTGTGATGATAAAGGAAATAGCATATGGTTATGAAAATCATAACTTCTGATTTTTTTTTTTTTCAATTGCTAGAATAGGAGATGTTCGTAATACCACTTCCCTCTTTATTCCCACAGCAGTTGCGGGGCATGTCAGGGTAGCTTAAGAACAACCTTTACTTTGCTAGAGACTGCTAAAATGTGATGACTGCTGATTGGCTACAACGTAAAAACGTATTTTGTAGCTTGAAGTGCACGCTCTATTGCTTCATTTCGCAACAAGATATTCCAGAAATTATTCGAAGGGGGATGATTAAAAACACTTAAAATTTAATTCAGAACTTCGAAGAAACAAAATTTGCTCAGACGCGTTAGATGAAAGAAAAAAAACATGGCCGGGGCGCGCTTGCGTCGGCTGACCAATCAGAAGTTCCAAAACTACTGCAAGGTCTCTATCTGGGTAAAGGTTGTTTCTACGCGGCAGGGTAGTGTCCTGCATATTAATGATAAAACTGTACATGCTTATGATAATCACAGTTTTCATCTTCTTGTGTTTTGAGACTTATTACCATCTTTTTCTCTAACTGACCAAATAACTAGTGATGTACAAGTCAGCATTGTTTTCACAGATCATAAGAAAACTGGCTATGATGGTCATAAAACAATACAATAAAATTTGCACGTAAATTACAGATGAACTTTTAGTTGCCAAATGTACATTAGTTTTTCATGTATGATATTTTACTGTATACCAAGGATAATTTAATAAATCAATAGTATTCTGTTGGGAAAATAAATCTAAAATTATATTGAATAATAATTTAAAACTATTTTTTTAAATCTACTTTGCTCGTTTTTTTAAAAGAAGCACTTGAAATTCTTCATTAGTTTTTTACTTAAATTTTTTTTTATAATTTGTGTGAAAATAATGAAATATAGAATTAGAGATTGCAGTTTATTACATATTTTCAAACTTTACTTGCAGGTAAAGTTGTATGCTTATTTAGTTTTGCTAGTGTTACAGGTGTATCCATATCCTTTTCTGTCGAACAGTATGTTTAAAATTCCTCTAATTGAAGTAAATTGAGTCAATAGGTGCGCTTTTTTCTTACTTTAATAATTATATATCATACTAACAAAAATTCTAATGAATATGTTGAGTGTTGCGTTATTATTTCTGTTTAAAGCTGAAATGGTACTCACGCTTTCTATGTAAACCTAACTCACATACAAAAAACATTCAAACATTTTAGCTGTCGAGTTGTAAGAAAAATGCAAATGCACTTGCTTAAGATATTCAAAATTAAACTCTTGCACTAAACAAGCGTGAAAGCACTCGTCATTATTATGCAAAATATCGGTTATTTCTGTTTACACTCGGTTGAAAATCGATACAAAGTAAACAATTGCCGCCATTGTATTTTTATCTATTTCTCAACTGAACTATAGTTCGTAATATATTGAAGATGTAAAAGAAGAATTTCTCATTATATCTGATCAATAATCTGCTTTCCTTTTTCACTAAGAAAGGAACTCAGCTTTCAAAGAATTATCTTGAATGAAAGATTCATAAAGCTTGGCACAATGCTCTGAAAAAATGGAGGAATCGAAAAATCGAAATCCCATATCAGTTGGAAAAAAATCAAATGCTTTTCTCCCAGCTTAGTCTGCTAACACCAGACGCGTCAATAAATATGGATTTAGCTTTTTGTAAAGACAGCTTAGTAATTTATCTTTTAAGCATTCAACATATTCTACACTATGTTCTTGCGTTACGAAACATGTTACATCATTTAAAGGAATTCCCTTTTACACGAAAAAATATTGTATACAATGTCTCCAAGTTTGCTGTAGAAAAAAATAACAAAATTGAAAAAAAATAAAGTTAAAGGTTCTGAATTATTACTAACTGGAAGTTGTTTTAATCATTACCTAGCCACAAAGTTTTGAGTTTTGGTTTGGCTACATACACCTACACATATACACAAATACACCTACACACTCACATACATACAACTACCCACACACTCATGCCTGCACACAGACACAAACACATATGCCTACGCACACATACACATCCCCCCCCCCCACACATCTACACACAAACACACAAACCCCCACACACAAACACACATGCCTACACACATGTACATACCCCCTACACACAAACACACAGGCCTACACACATGCACATACCCCTACACACAAACACACATACCGCCTACGCACAAACACACATACCCCCACACACAAACACACACGCCTACATAGGCACACACACTCGTGATTGCGAAAAACATAATTTTAATTCAAGATGACAAAATTCAAATTAATTTTTTTTATTACTTCTGAGATTTAGACGACAAACGTTTAAATGTTACCTGTGCTAAAACGAAATGTAGAAACGTTTACAAAACGTTCTAAAATGATTGTAACAACGTTAACAAACAATTTCAAAACGTTCATGAAACGAAGAGTGCTACCTGGGTTTTTTTAATTTTGATGTTATTAATAAAACATAAGATAAACACTAAGAATAAATATATGAGGCAGTGAGAAGCAAAAGGGGTGTGAGTGGCAAAATAAAAAATTTGCATGTAACCAGTGCAAATGGTAGGGGAACCTTGAGTCTGTCTTGGGGCAAGAGATATTACTAGTAGCCCTAATAGTTGCTGTTATGCAGCACGATTTAGAAAAAAATGAATGAAAGCCTACCTAGGACGTTATCTGTAAACGCCTTTTACTCAAAACTTGAAAATGTCCATTTACATCGCTTTGCTTCTTGCTGCCTCATATGTAAAAACTGCATATAAAGAAACTTTGATGCGGATCACTGCATTTCAAAAAAAAAAAAAAAAAACGCAAAGGTTGGGAAGAATAATCCTGCCATTAGCTATTTCTAGTGTAAATGTGAATCAAAAAGCAAATGCACAAAACGTTTTTTATTTTGCGCAATTTTATCTTTTTTTTCCCTCAGCCTTTTGAAAGCTAAACTCATCTGAAACAGTTTTTGCAGTTTATTTCTCCAAAAGAATCCCAGTTAAAGGGGCAACAATTGGAGGAAAAAATCAGAAGAAAGTTATGTTCTATATTTCGTTTCTGCTTCTTTTAATGACTTTCCGGCTAAAAGTCTTTTTTTTTTTCGTACAATAGTGAAAAAGTAAAAGTTGTAAAGGTACACATTAAAACCACCAATTAAGATTTTAGCTGTTTTCTTACCCTTGCTCTTTTACGAATACTAATTAAAATTATTTTGAAGCACATTTTTTAAGTTTTCCTTTAAGCGATTTAAAGGTTAGTGGTATTTAAATTAAAAAAAAATTTTTATCTAAATTAATTAGTATCTATTGGTAAAAATGCATAATGCGTGAAAAATTGATACAAATTCTACACTTTATTTGAAATGAACATGTTTAATGGAGTTTTTTTTCTTTTGTCAATGAGTGCTTTAGAACAATTACTGCTGTGCCATGAGTTTTATCTTGCCGTGGATTATTTTTTATGTCAATTGTAAATAGGTGCCATTGTACATTCCTTTTTATATTTAGGGGAGGTTGAACTACAATTGAAACCCTGAGGCTCAGTGGAAGTGCTTCGTGCTCCCACGCCACAGGCCCGGGTCCTATTCCTGTGTCGGGCATGATCGCCTGAGCCATTCTTCCCTTCAGTGGTTCGATAAACGGGGTACCAAGTGTGCTTGGGAACTAAACGCTGGGGGTCTGCGTTCGGCTGACCACCTAACCGTAACATCTGCCTAGCACCCCAGAGCCCTTGGCCAGAAAGACTGAGCACAGCAGGTTTTGGCCCCCATGGGCTGCCGTGCCACTGGGTTTTGTTTCTTAAACGACATTTTTTTTTACGAAGATGTTTTATTCTTTAAAACATATTACATCGTAACGGCTAATTTTGAGAGTAAATACCAAAATATTGATTTATAAAATAAAACGCCAACTCATTCATTCTATCCGAGGACTGCAGTTTCGTGCTTATTAGCACTCATCAGCACGGAATAGGAAGTGACTGAGCTGGAGATGGAAAATCTCTTATGGAAGCCAAGATAGCCAAACTGGTAGCTAATATAGCATTAGCACACACCAGACGAGTGACCGAAGTAATGGTTCGGTTCAAAACGAAGATTGAAAGGCAGGTATATTCAATAAGTTACCACCCCATAGCCAGGGAAAAGGCAGAAATACATGGAATAAACCGCAAGCTCAGTCATTTCATCCGAAGACTGCAGTTTTGTATTTATTAGCACAAAAAATATTAATTTTTCAACTACCTTTTGCGACTATAATTTTTCATTTCCAATTGTGTGATTAAAAATTAAATCGGGAAATAACATTTTGTAGTATATCGTTTTAAAAACAAACTATTTGAATTCCCTTTACTGATCTTCTGTTTTTAATGGCATATTAAAATGCACTATACAAATTAGCCTATTATTTGCTTAATTAACTCCTTCAGATCTGGTGTCCGGTATACCGGGCATACACTTTAAACAGCTGCTAATCGTTTAATAATTGATTTAATTAGCTGATTTTTTTTTTGTAGTTGGCTCTTTACATTCTACTTATTATAGTCTGTGAAATAATTTTTCGTTTTGGGATTGAAAACACTGACATATAAGGATTGAGATATAGAGAGTGGCTCATTTTTAAAACCATGTATTTTCATCTGAAAAGCAGGGATTTTTTCCTGATTTTTTTAAAAATGTATAATTTTTAATTAATCGTTTCAAAAGCTTATATTATATTTTATAATTGTTTGTAGAACATTTTAACCTGAAGTTTATTCGGTATTTTATTGTTTTTTATATGAAATATTGATTTAAAAAATATAAGTTCGGAATATTGGACGTGCCATAACGCTTTTAATTTTTCTCTTACAAACTCAAAATTTTGTCTATAAAATACCCTTTACCATAGTACACTGTGTATCAAATATCAACATTTTTGGTCCAATATTTCAAATTTCCGACTGAAGGGGTTAAAAAACCATTATGTATGCCTAATATTGATTTTATAGTGAATATGTAAGCCATATTTTTTAACAAATGCATATTAAAGCTAAAACAGAGAAAAACTCGAAACGTAAAAACTGGGTCAAACTCAAATTCAGGGAACTCATTTTCATGTTTACAAACATTGATTCACAGCCTCATAAAGTACCCGCACTCTGTTTTTATTAGTATCTTTTAAGGACGGAAACGTTGATGGCTTTTTGACTTCTTACGCATGGTAGCTATATTTAGAATGGTTGGGGATTTTTTTTGTTGCTCTTAGGGAGTACTATCTCTTCTTTCCACGGGATTTCTTTCAAAAGTTTCGGTTGAACAAGGTCGAATTTTCCCTTTCTCTCTTTCTCTCTCTTTTTCTATTTTTTATTTTCAAGAGGAGAAAGAGCAAAATAATAATAATAGTAATAAAAGGAAAATAAAAGTAGTAATGGTTAAAAAAATTATTAATGTGTTGCTATATTGCAGGGTGGTTAAAATTAAACTGACATTACTTAGAGGTAATACATAGTTTCGATTCTAACGGACGGATCTGAATAAAACTTTAAATGTTTCTTATGCAGATCATGTGGAGGTAATTTTTGCAAACAAAACAATATTTAAATTTGACCTCCAGATGGCGTTTAAACAATGTGAAATGTATGTTTTTCTTATGCATATTCTGATACAAATGGAAACACGATTCTGTATTAACTTAAACCAAATTTGTAATTCAAACTAAATTTAGAGAACATTTTGACACTACAGAAAAAAAAAAAAGAAAATTCCTCGTGATTTTTTTCGTTTTTGAGTGGCATATATGTAAAGCTGCATGGGTATATTTTTTTTACTATAATTTCTCTAAATCATTAATTACTAAAATATGTCGTATTTGATCTCTTTTTCTGCTGCTGTGTTTTTTTTTTCTGTATTTTTTCAAGGCCAAGATCTTTAAGATGATAATACACTAAAATAAATTACATTTGCCAAATTTATTTGGATCATTTTGAAATACGACTTATAATACCCTGTATTGGAGCATACTTTCATTATTTATAAAACAATGTTTAACTCAATTTTTCAGCTAATCTTTATCTGGTTCGACTATAGACATAAAATCAATTACTAATGCTCTTATTTGTCAATGCATAGCACTTTTTTCGTTATAGGATATGAAACATTCATTAGTAAATTTATATAGTTGCTAAAAAGTTTGTGTAATTGAAATTTAGTAGTAAAACTAAAATTTAATATAAGTGATGTGTAACGCAAAAATTCCACTAATTTAGAAAAATGTTCTTCAAATTTTTTATCGGTATGTATTTTAATGCTTTATGTGCATATGATTCCAAAAGAAAAGATACCTCAAGCCGAATTTTAATAGGAAAAACTACTCGGAAACGAAATTATCAAAGAAAGTAATGGAAACAAGAAAAAGAAAAATAATAAGGAGGCTCTGGTTTACAAAGTTTTCTCAAGAAATTTAAAATTTCCTGTTTCATTATGAAATGGGGCAAAAATAATACTACGAACATTGCAAAAATGTGTGGCAAAAATATACTGTGCCATATACAAAGTCATTGCAATTTGAATTAATTGAATTTTGAAATGTGTTTCGAACATCATTAATTCAATTTATAAATTACTAATGACTTTATTAAAGTTGCCGAACGAGAAATGTTTTATGAAATTGAAACTAATTTATACTTTCAGGTTCATTGCACAGTTACAAATACATAAGCATACTCACTCTTAAGTAAACAATGGTTGACTTCATTACCCGTTAATAATGAATTGCAAAACTGAAAGACAAACAACTTTTAAATTAAACTAGTTAATTATAATTTAATTATAATGTAATAGAAGAGTCTTACTTTGTTTTGTAGGTTTTATCATAATTTAATAATAAGTAACAGTAAGTAGCGGTATGCTACAGCTACATAATAGTAAATCAAATGTTTTAAATAGTATTAGAATGCTTAATAAAACTTTCAAAAATATTTGTATTAAATAAATTGAAATAAATAAATAAATAAATAAATACAAATAAAAGCAAAAAAATGTTTTTTGTGTATTGAAACTTACCATATTTAACTGGTTGTGTAAGGCATTTATTTATTTATTTATTTTATTTTATTTTCTTTTTTTTTTGCATGAGATTGAGAACATTGCAAATAATTTTTGCTTAGCTCAACTAATTTTATTTTAAAAATTTATCTTAGTTATTCTAGAACCCATTTACTTCTAATAGCTTGATCATTCAAACATTTAAATATTTTAAAGGTTTAGTAAACTTTAGTTTTTTTTGGAGGGAGGGGGGGGGGAGTAACGGATAACAAAGACAAAAGAATAACTGAAACGGTACAGTCTCAAGGCATTCGCCTAAAGCCGTTGGTTTGTTTGTAACGTAAGTATTATTTCATCAAAAAAAAAACCCTGTTGTAAAAATTTCCCCGCCAAGAAAACCTTTGACTTTTTCAAACAAAAAAGAAAACCTACATCCTAAACACAAAAGCCCTCAGCCATGAAAAGTTATGATATCTAGTTTGCCCGCCAAGTATCTGCCAAACTATCATCCTCCCTCTTCTCCTTTTTCATCACAGCTACTTCCATTAGATCCTCCTCCCACCTTCAACTCCTTAGAAATATGGATAGATCTTTTAAATTGTTTATCTTGTTTGGCGGGAAGTTTTTTGCTCACCAAGCAACCACTTCACTTTGAAAAGCTTCCCACCAAACAAGATAAACAATTTAAAAGATATATCCATATTTCTGAGGAGTTGAAGGTGGGAGGAGGTTCTAATGGAAGTAGCTGTGATCAGAAAGGAAAAGAGGGAGGATGATAGTTTGACAGATACTTGGCGAGCAAACTAGATATCATAACTTTTTATGGCTGAGGGTTTTTGGGTTTAGGATGCAGGTTTTCTTTTTTGTGCGGAAAAGTTAAAGGTTTTCTTGGCGGGGAAATTTTTACAACAGGGTTGTTTTTGATGAGATATCACATTTTTTTGCATTGATATTATTATTTTGCCTGTATTTTTAGAATGGAGAACTTCAAGTCAGAAAATTTTCAATTGAAGCAACGCTGTTTTGTGTTTTTAAGAAACTAGCTAGCCTAATTTTACGTCAAGTTATTTTCTGAAAATTAAGATTCTATGTTCATTTTTGCTAGAATTAGGTGGTTTAAATTTTATTGCAATCTTTGTATCCTCTCTGTTGCAAAGAAAACTTCTTGGATAATAAAATACTATATTTTAAATTATATTTTTTTCGAATATTTTACAACTTCGCAATAAATTCTATTACAGTTTCTTTATTTGACACATTATTCAACATTTTCATGAAGGTTTCTTTAAATGTTTTACAGCTTGAGGGCTACTTTAATCTAGCTTTTCACTTTTTGTTTAATTACATTTTTTCTTAAATCGTGGATTATTTTACGTTTTCTGGGATAACTTTAATTAAAAAGTCAGTAATCCAACGTTATTAAGCACAAAACTTGCAAATGATTGCAGACACGTGTTTCGGTGTTACGAGGAACACCTTTTTCAATGCAAAGAAGTGTGAGCTTTTGGATGAAAAGTCATCCGAGAAAAGCAACACGGTGGAACAGGAGATAGTATAAATATCAAAAAATAGAAATTAAACAAAACAAAAAAGATAAAATGACACATGAAGACAAAATTTATCACATAATTCCATCAGGAAAAAAACCATTAAGTAATAAATTTTAAAAGAAAACCCATAAACAATGCAAAAAGTCCAAAAATGAAACCAATCTGAATAAATTAGCAATAAATTTAAATGCGGGAAAAACTATGTATGGAAGCAATGTATCAAATGGAGAAATGCAGAAAAAACAGAGTTAAGGATAAACAAATTGGAATTAGTTAATCACAAAACGAAATAAGAAAGCAAAAAATGAAAAAATAAAAGTAAGAAATGTACGACATTTACATAAAAATAATAGAAAATCTAAACCAATTTTAACAAATGAGTCCACACAGAGGAAAAATAGGGAATTGCAGTAAGATCGTTAACTAAATTAGAACGGTTCCTCAGGATGTGGGAAAGATTCCCAAAAATCAAGATCCAACGAATTGGGGCATTTTTGGATAATTTGATATGAGTTAAAATCAAAAGAGTGATTCGATTCCCAACAGTGTTGAGCAATACTGGATTTATTCAGCTGTTGTTTTCTCACATAGCTTTGATGTTCTTTTAACCGAAATTTCAAAGAACGGCGGGTCTGTCCGATGTATCCGAGTCCGCAATTGCAAACAATTTTATAGATCCCACAGCAATTAAGAGGGTGAATAGAATCTTTAAGAGAAGAGAAAGAAAGTTTATTAATAGGAGAAAATACCACTTGGAATTGGAATCGCTTCAGAATCTTAGCAACCTGAAAACTGATACCAGGGAAGAAAGGCAGAACAACTAAATTCTTAGTGTTAAAAGTTCTATTAAGAACAACATTTTGAGATTTTTTGCAAAGTTTTTTGTAAATGGAATCAACTAAGGTGGGCGGATAGTCTCTATCAACAGCCACAGCTCTTATATAGTTAAGCTCCGCATTAAGAAGCTTAGGTGAAGAACAAATATTCATTGCATGATAAACATATGTGTTGAAAGCTGAATATTTTTGATTAGGAGGGTGAGACGATAATCTATGTGGGGGTAAGGAAACAGCAAAAGAATTACGATAAACCGTAGTTTCAAAACCGGACTCAGTTCTAGAAACGAGAACATCCAGAAATGGAAGGCAATTATTCTGTTCTTTTTCACAAGAGCATTGAATATGAGGATCAATGGAATTTAAAATGGATAAAGCATCATCGATGCTTAGTTGATCGTGGTTCATAAGAACAAAACAGTCATCAACATAGCGAACATAGAATTGAAACTGTAGTTTCTGAAACAACTTGACCTCAAAGTAATGCATGTAAATATCACTAAGGATGGGGCTAAGTGGGTTTCCCATTGCCAAACCATCCAACATAGTATAAAATTTACCATTAAAAACAAAGGAACTTTGCCTTAGACAAGTATGAGTAAGAAAAAGTAAATCCTCAATTTCCTTAGAGGTAAAATGAAATTCAGACAGCCTACTCTGAAGGCATAACAATGAACCCTCGACCGGAACGTTCGTAAATAATGAGTTCACATCAAAAGAAGCCATAAAAGAATTATTTGAAACTCAATTCTCAATTTTTTTGACAAACTCGATAGAGTTTTTTACAGTGAATATATTATTACTCATAAGAGGAGAAAACACAGAGACTAAATATTTTGCAAGTTTATAAGAAGCCGTACCAGTATTGGAAACAATCGGCCTGAAAGGAATGCCAGCTTTATGTACCTTGGGTAAAGCATAAAATCTAGCGCAATTAGCAATAGAAGGAATAACAGAGCGTTTAATATTTATTGGAATAGACTGAACAGACTTGACAGCCGAAGAAATAGTCTTTAACTCATTTTCACTAGGATCTTTAGAAATCTCTAAGTATGGACCAGAAGAAATCAAATCATTAGTTTTGTCAACATAAGATGATTTGTCAAGAACAACAATTTGACCACCCTTGTCAGCTTTAGTAACAACAATATCTGAATTAGAAGTTAAATTCTTTACAGTACGCCGAACAGTATTAGTAAAGACGGGATTGGAAATTCTAGAATTAAAGTCCACATTAGAAGCAATAAGATGCCTAACGCAATCTTTTTGATTGGATGATAAGGCACTAAATTTAAAAGCTTTCTCAATAGGAGCAATAAGCTTAGAAAAAGAAGGTTTGCTGGCCAGTGCAAAGTTATCATTGCATTTTAGAGCATTAATTTGAGAACTATTTAAAGGAACACTTGAAATATTAACGACAACATTTTTATTTACCACTGGTAAATTTTCCGAAGGAACAACTTTCGAATTTCTACAAAGTTTAGCTAATTTCTTTTTCAAAACAACTTGATGATTCTCCGTAGAACGAAGGGTTCTAGATCAAGAAGTTCTATCAACATAATCAAAATCAGAAATAGAATTTGAAATAGAGAGATGCAAATCATAGAGCTCACGTTCAATAAACGAGAGGCGTTTCCTAGTTTCTTGGATCGAAGCTCTAAGTAGAGCCAATTTCGACCGAAAAATAACTTGATCAATTTTTACAGAACGTGGTAAGTTACATTTCAAAGAAATAAAATTCGGAATAACTTTCCTGCGCCTACATTCTTGAAGAAATTTTAAGTGGTTCAAAAAGCGAAACTTCTTAATACGAAGATTGCAAAACCTATTGATTTGAGACGTTCCAAAAACAAAATAACAAAGTACATAAGAACAAATTATTATCAAAAGTACAAATCAAATTAAAACAGTAACAAGGCAAAAATGAAGCAAAATTCAAAACTACCAAATACAACAAATACAACCAAAATTCAAGGCAAGAAGAAAGAAAAAAGAAAGTAGAATGCAAACGTACAGCCCGTTTAAGCCAACTAAATAAAGAATAAATACCTTTGTGCTGAAAAATTAAAAAGTTAGTAATCCAACGTTATTAAGAACAAAACTTGCAAATGATTGCAGACACGTGTTTCGGTGTTACAAGGAACACCTTTTTCAATGCAAAGAAGTGTGAGCTTTTGGATGAAAAGTCATCCGAGAAAAGCAACACGGTGGAACAGGAGATAGTATAAATATCAAAAAATAGAAATTAAACAAAACAAAAAAGATAAAATGACACATGGAGACAAAATTTATCACATAATTCCATCAGGAAAAAAAACCGTTAAGTAATAAATTTTAAAAGAAAACCCATGAACAATGCAAAAAGTCCAAAAATGAAACCAATCTGAATAAATTAGCAATAAATTTACCAGCGGGAAAAACTATGTATGGAAGCAATGTATCAAATGGAGAAATGCAGAAAAAACAGAGTTAAGGATAAACAAATTGGAATTAGTTAATCACAAAACGAAATAAGAAAGCAAAAAATGAAAAAATAAAAGTAAGAAATGTACGACGTTTACATAAAAATAATAGAAAATCTAAACCAATTTTAACAAAGGAGTCCACACAGAGGAAAAATAGGGAATTGCAGTAAGATCGTTAACTAAATTAGAACGGTTCCTCAGGATGTGGAAAGATTCCCAAAAATCAAGATCCAACGAATTGGGGCATTTTTGGATAATTTGATATGAGTTAAAATCAAAAGAGTGATTCGATTCCCAACAGTGTTGAGCAATACTGGATTTATTCAGCTGTTGTTTTCTCACATAGCTTTGATGTTCTTTTAACCGAAATTTCAAAGAACGGCGGGTCTGTCCGATGTATCCGAGTCCGCAATTGCAAACAATTTTATAGATCCCACAGCAATTAAGAGGGTGAATAGAATCTTTAAGAGAAGAGAAAGAAAGTTTATTAATAGGAGAAAATACCACTTGGAATTGGAATCGCTTCAGAATCTTAGCAACCTGAAAACTGATACCAGGGAAGAAAGGCAGAACAACTAAATTCTTAGTGTTAAAAGTTCTATTAAAAACAACATTTTGAGATTTTTTGCAAAGTTTTTTGTAAATGGAATCAACTAAGGTGGGCGGATAGTCTCTATCAACAGCCACAGCTCTTATATAGTTAAGCTCCGCATTAAGAAGCTCAGGTGAAGAACAAATATTCATTGCACGATAAACATATGTGTTGAAAGCTGAATATTTTTGATTAGGAGGGTGAGACGATAATCTATGTGGGGGTAAGGAAACAGCAAAAGGTTTACGATAAACCGTAGTTTCAAAACCGGACTCAGTTCGAGAAACGAGAACATCCAGAAATGGAAGGCAATTATTCTGTTCTTTTTCACAAGAGAATTGAATATGAGGATCAATGGAATTTAAAATGGATAAAGCATCATCGATGCTTAGTTGATCGTGGTTCATAAGAACAAAACAGTCATCAACATAGCGAACATAGAATTGAAACTGTAGTTTCTGAAACAACTTGACCTCAAAGTAATGCATGTAAATATCACTAAGGATGGGGCTAAGTGGGTTTCCCATTGCCAAACCATCCAACATAGTATAAAATTTACCATTAAAAACAAAGGAACTTTGCCTTAGACAAGTATGAGTAAGGAAAATCTAAATCCTCAATTTCCTTAGAGGTAAAATAAAATTCAGACAGCCTACTCTGAAGGCATAACAATGAACCCTCGACCGGAACGTTCGTAAATAATGAGTTCACATCAAAAGAAGCCATAAAAGAATTATTTGAAACGCAATTCTGAATTTTTTTGACAAACTCGATAGAGTTTTTTACAGTGAATATATTATTACTCATAAGAGGAGAAAACACAGAGACTAAATATTTTGCAAGTTTATAAGAAGCCGTAATCCAATATTGCGTCCAATATCCCGTTGTTTCCAATATTGGTACGGCTTCTTATAAACTTGCAAAATATTTAGTCTCTGTGTTTTCTCCTCTTATGAGTAATAATGTATTCACTGTAAAAAACTCTATCGAGTTTGTCAAAAAAATTCAGAATTGCGTTCCAAATAATTCTTTTATGGTTTCTTTTGATGTGAACTCATTATTTACGAACGTTCCGGTCGAGGGTTCATTGTTATGCCTTCAGAGTAGACTGTCTGAATTTCATTTTACCTCTAAGGAAATTGAGGATTTAGTTTTCCTTACTCATACTTGTCTAAGGCAAAGTTCCTTTGTTTTTAATGGTAAATTTTATACTATGTTGGATGGTTTGGCAATGGAAACCCACTTAGTCCCATCCTTAGTGATATTTACATGCATTACTTTGAGGTCAAGTTGTTTCAGAAACTACAGTTTCAATTCTATGTTCGCTATGTTGATGACTGTTTTGTTCTTATGAACCACGGTCAACTAAGCATTGATGATACTTTATCCATTTTAAATTCCATTGATCCTCATATTCAATTCTCTTGTGAAAAAGAACAGAATAATTGCCTTCCATTTCTGGATGTTCTCGTTTCTCGAACTGAGTCCGGTTTTGAAACTACGGTTTATCGTAAACCTTTTGCTGTTTCCTTACCCCCACATAGATTATCGTCTCACCCTCCTAATCAAAAATATTCAGCTTTCAACACATATGTTTATCGTGCAATGAATATTTGTTCTTCACCTGAGCTTCTTAATGCGGAACTTAACTATATAAGAGCTGTGGCTGTTGATAGAGACTATCCGCCCACCTTAGTTGATTCCATTTATAAAAAACTTTGCAAAAAATCTCAAAATGTTGTTCTTAATAGAACTTTTAACACTAAGAATTTAGTTGTTCTGCCTTTCTTCCCTGGTATCAGTTTTCAGGTTGCTAAGATTCTGAAGCGATTCCAATTCCAAGTGGTATTTTCTCCTATTAATAAACTTTCTTTCTCTTCTCTTAAAGATTCTATTCACCCTCTTAATTGCTGTGGGATCTATAAAATTGTTTGCAATTGCGGACTCGGATACATCGGACAGACCCGCCGTTCTTTGAAATTTCGGTTAAAAGAACATCAAAGCTATGTGAGAAAACAACAGCTGAATAAATCCAGTATTGCTCAACACTGTTGGGAATCGAATCACTCTTTTGATTTTAACTCTTATCAAATTATCCAAAAATGCCCCAATTCGTTGGATCTTGATTTTTGGGAATCTTTTCACATCCTGAGGAACCGTTCTAATTTAGTTAACGATCTTACTGCAATTCCCTATTTTTCTTCTGTGTGGACTCCTTTGTTAAAATTGGTTTAGATTTTCTATTATTTTTATGTAAACGTCGTACATTTTTTACTTTTATTTTTTCATTTTTTGCTTTCTTATTTCGTTTTGTGATTAACTAATTCCAATATGTTTATCCTTCACTCTGTTTTTTCTGCATTTCTCCATTTGATACATTGCTTCCATACATAGTTTTTCCCGCTGGTAAATTTATTGCTAATTTATTCAGAGTGGTTTCATTTTTGGACTTTTTGCATTGTTTATGGGTTTTCTTTTAAAATGTATTACTTAACGGTTTTTTCCTGATGGAATTATATAATAAATTTTGTCTCCATGTGTCATTTTATCTTTTTTGTTTTGTTTAATTTCTATTTTTTGATATTTATACTACCTCCTGTTCCACCGTGTTGCTTTTCTCGGATGACTTTTCATCCAAAAGCTCACACTTCTTTGCATTGAAAAAGGTGTTCCTTGTAACACCGAAACACGTGTCTGCAATCATTTGCAAGTTTTGTGCTTAATAACGTTGGATTACTGACATTTTAATTTTTCAGCACAAAGGTATTTATTCTTTATTTATACGATAGGAATTCTTTTATTATTCAAAATGAAGGTTCGCATGTATTTTTAGCAGTTTTTAAAAATATTGAGAGTATTTGAAACAGCTTAAAAGAAATAAAATTATATTTACACCCAAACCTGCTTTAATGCGGTGGATAGAGAGCGCATAAAAAAAATCGCATTAAAAAAAATTGTTCGAAATTTCACGAGTAGCTCTAAAAAGTTGTTTTCACAACACAGTTTTTTTTAAATATTATTATTGCGGTGGATAGGAACCGCATAAAAAAAGTCTCACGTAGAAAATAACCCAAAAAACATATCTTTAAACGAAATCAAAAATCAAGTGATGATAATTTTTGATAAATAATCGAACAAAATTTTCCGAAAAGGGAAATTTTTGGGAGGTCACAGTGACTTCCCATCGGGATGCCCCTGCCTTCACTTAAAGATACTACCTCGCACGTTTTATAAATAAGTTTGCCAATTGAGTCCCAATCTGATTGAAATTTTCACATACCGCAAAAAAAATAAATAAATAAATAAATAAATGAATAAATAAATAAATAAATAAATAAATAAAAATAAAATAAAAAAAAAATCGCTCAAAAAAAGACCACGCAAAAACAGGTTTGCGTGTATCTGTTTCAATAACACAGAGAAAATGTTACGGTTTTCCGTTACATAACAACCTAAATTCATTTTTTCCTCATTGTAATTAATATTAAATCTCTCGCACCAATTTCGAAGTGTTTCACTTAGTATAATGAGCTATGAGATTTGAAATCTTACCATGAAGAATTCGCTTTCAGCAAAAGGAAGTACTATTGGTTATTCTTACGTGGTTCGAAAATTAGCACTACAGGATTTCCCAATGAAAGTGTTTCCCGTTTTTGAAGAAAATTTCAACGAAACTTCCTGACTCCACGTGAAATTTGACGCAATTTTACCCTTTAGGATTTTTTTTCCAGAGGCTTTAACTTCCCTTACTAAGATTAAGAACAGGAAGAGATATAGAGGGTAAAGATACACCTCTTAGAATGATCTCGACAAAGAATTCGAAAAAGGAAATAAAGTTTGGAGTTACATTTTCTGGCGGCAACTTATTATTTGAAACGGAAAATATTTTCAACAACCTTTAAATTTATTATTATTTCATATTATCACAATTAAATTCGTTGCGTCTTGAAGAACATGTTTTTCACTGTTATTTTAGTCAGAAAAGGAAAAAGAGATGGGAAGAGGAAAATTTAACTACTGTACGAAATGTTTCTAAACTGAAATCGCTGGCAATCAAAGAAAATCTGCCAACGTAGAAATGAATTACAAAGTCATGAACTATATCTGCAGCGATAAGAAGAAAAAAAAAGAAAACTAAAGCCAAGAAATGCATTTTAAAAAAACAACGAAATATAATCAACATTGGTCACCAGGTTTTGCACATATGTGGGGCTAAAAAAACATTTTTATAAGGAATCTGTTTGAAAATCATTTCTGCGAGACATAAATGAAAGCACATCGCTAGAATTGATTACGCATTTGTTTTTCTATGTAACTGTTTAAAAAAAGGCTTTATTTGTTGACAAAAATGAAGGGGGGGGGGGGAATCCACAAACTGGTTTGGTCAATGGAAAGTAAGTTTTAGTGAGACTAAGTTTTAGTAAGTTAGTTTATAATTAAAGCAGGGTTTTCTAACAATAGGATGTAAGAATGAAGTAACATCAGGAAATGATTGATTTAAAAAATGCATTTCAACGTTTGTTGGCGTAAAATTAGTTGCAGTATGCCTCTTTTTACCCGACTGCGCGTGCGCGACGCAAAGGAGGGTAATGTGTTTATCAGACTATGTATGTATGTCCGTTTCTATGTGGCGTTCTAAGGGCTAAACGCCTTGGCCAATTTTGGTAATTCTTACGTCAATCGATTTGTCTTAACCTTGGGAGTGTCACTAAACACATGACAGCAATCAAAAGTACCATTTCAAAAACCGATTGCCATTTTGTCAGTTCGGGATCGGCGCACATTTGGTGTTGCACACTGTGTCGCACGCTACCTGCGTGCGACATTCAGGCAGCGAAAACTACCTGCATTTGTCGCACGCTACCTGCGTGCGACAAATGCAGGTAGTTTTCGCTGCCTGAATTTTTTTGTTTACTAAGTCTACTAATTGGGGTCTCAATGGCCGAGTGGTCTAAGCAATTGCTTTTCCCACTTGAGGCGGTGGGTCAAGACACCCTCGCTCGGGATGTAATTTCCCCTCTTTCTGATGTAAATTCTTTCATGTGTTCTTTATATGTATTCTGTACTATAATAAAAAATATATCATGCGTAACGAAGGCAAGACACTCAGATTGTAGTCCTCATCAAAATAAACCCGTGCAATAAGCACCAAAAGAAAGAAAGTCTACTAATTCGATTTTCATTTCTAACATGTTGCAATTGTTCTTGCTTTGATTCAAGGGACTGAGTTTCGCGACGTGTATTTTCTTGAGAGGCTTTTTTAGTTTTGCAAAAAATATTTGACTGACGGGGGGGGGGGGGGCGGGGGACGTTTTCGATTTCGCGTCATCATGAGTTATACAGGCTGTTTCTATAGCTGTGCTGTGGTTGACTTAAGTTCGCGCATTTTTGCCGAAGGTCAAGCAATATAACAATAAGCACCAAAAGAAAGAAAGTCTACTAATTCGATTTTCATTTCTAACATGTTGCAATTGTTCTTGCTTTGATTCAAGGGACTGAGTTTCGCGACGTGTATTTTCTTGAGAGGCTTTTTTAGTTTTGCAAAAAAGATTTGACTGACGGGGGGGGGGGGGCGGGGGACGTTTTCGATTTCGCGTCATCATGAGTTATACAGGCTGTTTCTATAGCTGTGCTGTGGTTGACTTAAGTTCGCGCATTTTTGCCGAAGGTCAAGCACATGTAGCTTTAAGCCGAGTTAGATCCCTAGAGGGACTAATTAACAGTAGTTTACACCACCGGAAGTTACTTAATAATCCTCACGATACAAGCTCTCTCAATGATATGACAAGGTTGCGAAATGTACCGTCTTATAATCATAATAACTAAGTCAATAAAAGTAAACTAAAAAGTGTAAAATAAAAAATTATTAAATAAAAACAAAAAACCCGACTGCGTGAAAACCAAAAAAACTGAAAAGGAAAATGTATAAGCCCAGTAGTTTAGAATGTATTAATTACTACTGAATAACTACACTGTTGAAATAGTTTTATAACCGTACACAGATAAGACAAATCATAAATTCAAAAGCAGAATAGAAGGATTAACTGTCGGGGTCCATTCAAATTTTACGGGGTTCCTTGAATCAGAAAGGAATGGGCCCCGACTGTTGATCCTTCTATTCTGCTTTTGAATTTATAATTTGTCTTATCTGTGTACGATTATAAAACTATTTCAACGGTGTAGTTATTCAGTAGTAATTAATACATTATAAACTACTGGGCTTATACATTTTCCTTTTTAGTTTTTTTGGTTTTTACGCAGTCGGGTTTTTTGTTTTTATTTAATAACTTTTTGAGGCTTGAACCTGAAGTTTGTCGCAGAGCACACCACGGTGCTGTATCTTGAGACAGTTTGCAATTTCTACTTTAAATGGCTCCCAAATATTTACATTGTATATGGAGAAATACATTACAGATGAAACAGTTGTTGTACCTAATTCTTTTCTTTGGATTATAAATGTGACATTTATTGTTGAACTTAAAAAAAGTATGATGTGAAATATTTCTCAAATTAACACACACTAACATCTATTAACATAAGCAACTCAAATAGGTTTTAAGGGGGGGGGGAGGGGAAACGGTTTAAAATTGACTTATTCACGAGCCTTTTTTCAGACAAATGTACATTATAAAACTAGTTTCATGAAATAGAGTTGCTCAGACTCGAGAAATTTCACTTCCTGATTTTTCTGAAATCTGTCTAAACTAAATAGGTAACATATTTTATTACATATTTTATTCATAGTGAATGAAACGTCTGATGTGAAAAATGTTTCGAAATGAGCACATACAGCAAAAATACAATGCATACAATGCATCTTACGACGCAGAACTATCATAGATATTCATTACACGAATTAAGTACAGAATTGAGTTTTGATTTGCTTGAACAGAAGGTGTTCCCAAATTCGAATATATAAACTTAGCTTTGAGAACCACCAACATTTACAAATTAAAGCTACATTGTTGAAACTGCGGGTTGCATCTGGCACCTTTTAGGGTGAAACGTTGTAGCACCAGAGACACCTCCTTAAAGGGAAGGGGGGTCATTATGCCACCTATGTCATCTTAAAGGTGTCAAAGGGAACTAAATGGAGTCCTTTGAAGTGTATGCACTGCTAAAAAACACTGAAATTTTATGGTAAAAGTTACTGGCATCCATGGTGTCTTAACTTTTACCGTAAAATCCTATTTTACTGTAAAATTTTGTGGTAAAATAGACGAGAGTTAAAAAACGCAAAAATGGGAGTAGCAGGTCCGATCTCGGGATCTTCGGATTGGTAGACGACTTTTCTACCCACTGTCTGAGTTGGGGTTGAGACACATCAAGTGAGGAGAAATACGGTGTAAGTCACGTGGTGTATCAATTGGCGATGCAACCGTTTATTTTTTCCGGTACAATTGATTGTTATTTTTTTTCTTTACTGTAAACATTCCATTTTACAGTAATATTTACCATAAAGTTTCCTGAATTTTTAACAGCGTAAGGTGCTATACGGAACCAACTGACATCTTTAAGGGTGCCAAAAGTCGCGAAATGATACTCATATGTGCCGCTGGTGCTACAACACTGCACCCTAAAAAGTTCCGTATGCAACCTGCGGTTTTTACAGTTTAGGACATTCTGCTACATTAGATACTCAAAGCATCAAGAAGCATTCGGGTATAATACAGCTAATTAAGAACCCCTTCGGCGATGGTTTACGAAGTCGTCCTCCAAAGCCTCATTTACATCCCATGAAACTTGCTTGTTGTATGCTGATCTGAGACTGGAATAATTCATCAGCTTCCTCCCAAGTGATCTTTCAGAATAATTATGATGAATTGTGACAGTTACATCTGAAATTGATAGTAAAACAACCAGTCTTGGTAAGCAAACGTGCAGTTCTCTCTTTGCAAAGCAACATTTGCCACACATTTCATTTTCGCACTGACACAAAAGGATACTTTTTGTAATAAAGTAAGTTTGTGTCAGTTTTCCATATCGCAAAGTTTATAATCCACATGAAATATGAGTTGCTGTCTTGTGACATGATGCACTAAAATGTCTTTCATTGTAACTTTCATTTCCAAGTAGGGTCAGTTGGGGTAAAAGGAAACAGATTTCAATGCTTTATTTTTAGATTCTTTGGGTTTTTGAGTTTAAAAGTCAAAGTTTTGAGTTTTTTTTAGTTTTCTTTCACAATTCTTTTAATCAACCTCAACCTTTTTTCTTGCATACACATCTCTCGCAACTGGAAAGCTTAATTTTTCTATAATAAAGTTTTTTTATGCGAAAGTTTGTGTGTATGGATGTTTGTTTCTCTTTCACGCAAAAACTACTAAATGGATTTTAATGAAGCTTCACAGCAATATAGCTTATACATCAGAATAACACGTAGACAATAATTTATAAAGATATTGTGTGACGTGTTCAAAATATATAACGATAAGTATCAAGAAAGTAGAAAAATACTCTACCATCTGCGAGCTATTCTGGCGTGCACGATCCTTACAAAATTAATACTTTTGTCGCTTCTGGTTTTATATAATTTGCGGTGCGTATTTGAGTTAAATTCTTTTTTCTACGGAGGAAGAGGATTTCCCTTTTGTATTTGCAATGCGGATTTTAATTTAAAACATTTTTTTCTAGGTAGAGCGGAATGATCATTTTATGTAACGTGCGTTGCGTATTTGAGTTAAATTCTTTTTTTTTTACAGGGGACAGGACTTTCCATTTGTTTTAGATATAATGTGTTTTTTAATTACAGTATTTTTCTTCGAAATAAAATGGGAGAGTTTTGTTTAAAAGTTTTTGTTAAAAAGATCGGATCGCTATTTGATTGGAGATCGCTTCGCTCGCTAATCGGTAAGGTTTCAGTAGCTTGGTCGCTTGGCGAGATAGGCGATAAACAATGGCGTTGGTGGGTTATTTGACAACTTAATGCAACTGTTAATGTAATTAAATGCTTTTTATTTCTTTGGTGAAATAGTTTAAATAACAAAAGAAACTTTTACTGTTTTTATTTATAGTGTGTGCGGGAAGGGGGGGGGGGAGGGGATTTTCATGCATTCAAGGGATTTTTTTTAAATTCTTGGCACGGGCATCACCGTGCGGGTGCTAGTAATGCATAAGTTTTTAGTTAGCAATGTATAAATTTTTCATGCAGATATTGTAACATATTTTTTGATTGGTTCAAGCTGAAAGGTTTAAAAAATATATATATATTTCATTGAATTGACGTCCTTCGGTTCTAGATTTTGGACTAAAACTGCTTAATCCAAGCTGAAATAACTGCTTTAAAACAAATTATTCATTGCTAACGAGTAAATTTTGCTATATGTCTTTGTTCTTTGTGACAGACAGGTAAATAAACCGATCTCATATATTTGCACCGGAACATTACCCTTGACATTTTTTTAAAATTTTAAAACTAGTTTTGGCTAATTAAACAGCGTGTTGTGTTTTATGTTATGCTCTTTTTGCAAGGAACTTAAAACACATTTTTTTTTTTACTTCCAAACTTTTAGTTCGTTTTGTATTTAAGTAAATGTTGTAGGGTCCTAATTATACACATTTCGCAGCTATTAATCTATTATGGAATGATTTTGAAATGGAAAGTCATATCCGTCATAGCACCGGTTGTTTTTACGATCCTTGAACAGCATGGATTGGTTTCCCTAAATTTAGTGATTTTCTTTTGCTTTGTTAGGTTTTTCAGCTTTTTTTTTCCTCTTCTGTTTCTTTGTTTTTTTACAACTTTAATTTCTTTTTTACGTGGGTTTTATGTCCTTAATTCCACGAAATCTTTTTTTTTCTTTTGGCCACTGCCAGAAGAGAGAGACGAAGCGGAAAAAAATGTTGTTCGGCAATCAACTGCCGCTGCTCATTTATTTAAATTTATCCGGGGATCAATATTAAACAACCCGATGTCATAGCCTAAGCAGGATATTGTAGTAGGACGGTTCTGGAGCTGATGTCTGTAAGGGGTAATGGAATTAGTTTTGGTAGTTTTATAAACACTAAATTAATTAGCTAACCCATAATTTCGATAGAAGTGCTTGCACTGCTCCCATAAGCATCAATGTTTCAAAAAATAATTGAAAACTGCATTAGAATAATGAAGTCAAGAAATCCGTTTTTATATGTCTTAGTGAAAAAAGGATTTGTCTGCTAAAGTTTGTTCAAAGCAAATACACTTGTTAGACGAGAACTTCCATGAAGGATATAATATTAACATTTTTTATCAATCAAATTTGAACGAAAGGTTGCTCTAATTTTAGGAAAATGAAACATGTAAATTTGGTAACCTCTCGAAGAGCTTGTAAAATTAAAAGCAATTTGATTTGTAGAGGACTCTTCCCTCAAAAGTTACTAGGAGGAGAGGGATAACCTTGCCTTAAACGTTTCCATTTTTTAAAATATGCATTGATATAATTAATTTATAACTGACTTACAGTTGTTCTTATCCCTATTATAAGAAGCCTTCTTTTACACATAAAAGATTGTAGAAAAGAAAGTTTTCACCAGTTCACTACAGTTAAAAAAAGGCTATAGGATCCAGAAAGAGGTAACTATTTCCAATACAACTCCCGTATAACCACCACTGAACTATCAAAACACTTCTCGAAAAAACGAAAAGTGATTTGGTTTCATAGTGAGTAATAAATACTATGGCTAAAAAAAACCTTCCACAAGGACACGCTAACCACTTAGGCCTTCTTAAAGTGACTGATGTCATTGTATGGAACAAGTTCAGATGATGTCATGAACCCAGGGTCCTTGTAATCCCTGTGATCACTT